>NW_024412413.1:37804093-37892413 GCF_014898765.1 Herpailurus yagouaroundi
GAGAGAGAGAGAGAGAGAGAGAGAGAGAGAGAGAGAGGGTGAGCAGGGAAGGGGGCGAGTGAGAGGGGGAGAGAGAATCCTAAGCAGGCTCTGCGCTTAGGAGCTCCATCTCACCAAGTGTGAGATCATGACCTGAGCCGAAATCAAGAGTCATACACTTAACCAACTGAACCACCCAAACATCCCTAACTTTTTTTTATTTAATTTTTATCATAATATAATATATATCACAGTATATCTGGAACATGTCTCTGACCTCCTTAGACTATAAGCAGAATTTAAAAGCCATCTTTGTGATATCAGCACAATTTTGGCATGTGACATTTTTCAAATGTTGAATAAATGGGGATTTGTATTTATCATTTAATAAAATATCTATAAATATATTATTCCACTTATATGTCTGCCAATGTGGTAAATATAGACGTCTGAAAGAGCTTCCCAGTACAAAAGCCAACATGCACCAAAAAGGACACTAAAATACCAGTACAATGTTTTCTGAAGACTGGAGCAACCTGAAGACATTTCCTAATCTGAAGAACTGGCAACTTGGGTTTAATTGCAATGGGGTAAATTGGGAGCAGGGGAGGAAGAAAGGGAATTGATACTAAAACCCTGTATGAATCCAGGACTAGTAAATGGCTAACCCCTCAGAGATAGGGTAGCCTAGAATAAATCCGGCATCAGCAAAAAAATGTCAGGAAGACTATCAGTATAAACTTGAGTTAGGAAACTAGGTTTAGAAAAACCACAGCAAAAACCATGATTAACAACACAATCTTGCCCTTGAAAAGAGTTGAAGTTCATACTTTTTATTAATTAATTAATTAATTATTATTTTTTTTAAATTTTTTTTCAAAGTTGTTTATTTATTTTTGGGACAGAGAGAGACAGAGCATGAACGGGGGAGAGGCAGAGAGAGAGAGGGAGACACAGAATCGGAAACAGGCTCCAGGCTCCGAGCCATCAGCCCAGAGCCTGACGCGGGGCTCGAACTCCCGGACCGCGAGATCGTGACCTGAGCTGAAGCTAGACGCTTAACCGACTGTGCCACCCAGGCGCCCCTAATTATTTAAACTTAAAGTAGTCCCTGCTTCATAGTGCTTAGCAGAAGGATAAATATATTCTCACTGAAGAAAGTTCTATCAGCCAGACCTTACAGACTTCCCACAGGTTAAGATAAACCAAATATGAGTTTGCAACCATGTTTTAAGTCATAAGAGGAACTAAGTTGCCTTGTGCTAGAATCAGAAGAAACAGTAAATACCAAATTCTATTCTCAAGGATATTGAATATTAGAATTATAATACACATAATATAAGTTTAAAATATTTAAAGAATAACACTTTAAAACGAATGAGAGGTACCTGGGTGACTCAGTTGGTTAAGTGTCCGACTCTCGGTTTCAGGTCAGGTCATGTTCTTGCGGTTCATGGGTTTGAGCCCCACGTCAGGCTGCACTCTGGCAGTGCAGAGTCTGCTTGGGATTCTCTGTCTCCCTCTCTCTCGGTCCCTCCCCTGCTTGCTCTCTTTCTCTCAAAATAACAAATAAACATCTAAAAATTAAAAGGAATGAAACTAGTATGCCTATTTTAAAATTTGTTCAATAGCTTTATCAGAAACAAAATTTTCTGTTGTTTTTCTTAAAAATGCTTATTAACTTGCATTAAAGTTGTCATTACTAAATATGAACAGTTAAAAATTGTTTTTATTTAACAAATGTAATTTCTATGACAGGCCCAGTGTGAGGATCTGACTATATTACAGAGGCAAGAAAATCTTAGTTCTTAGCCCTCATAATTTACCATGTATAAGAGGAAATTTTTATCTTGGATTAGAATTAAACCTTCTAGTCTCTGTCTTACTGGGATCTGAAGATTTAGACTCTAGATTAAAGTCAAACAAAGAGTGGCATGAGTAATTTAAAATGAGAGATAACTCTCCTAAAATTCTCATTAATTTTAAAAGACCGTTTTATTTTTATGTTTTACGTATCACTGTGTTCTGAACAATTTACATTTCAACATCTGTCAAAGTTCTTCAGTCAGGGTCTCCGTTTTCTATGTACTATTGACTTTACCACACAGATTCTAAGAGTGATCTATTCAAATAGAGCAAAATTAACAAACTTATAGGGAATTAAAAGGCTTTTTTTTTAAATACATTGGAGGCAGAGACTTAGAAACACAAAGTGATTTTTGCTTACTTGTGAAGAGCGGGGTTTTATTTTTTATTTTTATTTACTTTCTATTTTAGAGAATGAGAGAGAGAGTGCGGGGGACAGGGGAAGAGGGACAGAGAGAGAGAGAGAGGGGGAGAGAGAGAGAGAGAGAGAGGGAGAGAATCTTAAGTAGGCTCCATGCTCACCACGGAGCCCCACACAGGACTCGATCCCACAACCCGGGGATCATGACCTGAGCTGAAATTAAGAATCAGATGCTCAAGTGACTGAGCCACCCAGATGCACGATTTTTAAAGAACATAATCAGAAGACAATAATTGTATTTCAGAGCAATTAAACTATTACACAATGGGAGTGGGTGCTAGTATATATTTACAAGTGTGGTATTGTTTTTAAAAATGTAAAAACTCAACATGGAAGGAAGTATTAAAAATGTTTTCTTCCCCAAGATTTATGACTTCCTCTTACTTCTTTCTGTGTAAAGTTCTCACTCATAGAATATGTTCTTATTCTTGAAGTATATTATTAAATAAACTATTTTTACACCAAAAGATAAAACTGGGAAAAAAGAACATCTGAATATATACATTGACTCATAGCTATTTTTCATTCTCTCAAGCAACATTAGCGTAAGAAACAAAACAAAACAAGACAAAAAACAAGTAAGGAGTATTATGGACACTCAGTCAAATAAAGTAGCTTTTCCATGTTGTTCTCTGCATAATTTATACACGTAAACAAATGGTGATAATCTAAGTCATGGTTCTGCAGTTGAAGAACTTTCTATAATAGAAGTTTCTAACTCGGATTACTTGAAACATTTATTATTATTTTTTGAAGATATAAAAAAAAGTAAATTCCAGAACAGAATGGCAAGTAGGATTCATCTTGGGTACCAGTTTGGGTTAGTAAATAGCTGCTGCTTAAAATTGCATCAAGAGGAATATTGTGAGGCTGCTTCATGAAACAATGGTTATTTAAAGTTGTCCCAGGCAAGGGAGGATAGAATGTCAATACTCATGTGGGTTATTTGATACCGCTATAGAAAGATGATGTAAGATAGCAAAAATCAATTATGTAGCTGAATGTACATTTTACTATCCATATGCAATTTTATGCACTGTGTGTTTGTGTAGCAATTCAATATTGATGGGGCTTATTTTATAAATGAGTGAATATCTGTACAATACAGGTAGGTCAAGAAGTTTTCCTAACTTTGGCCAAGTCTTTGCCAAAGATTTCTTATGAGCAGTTGAAAGGTTAAGAATATAGGTGAGTGCTTTTCCATATATGTTCTTCTTGACAAATGTATCTTACAAATTGCTTCCCAAGGAAGCAGTATTCTGAGATTCTTTTTGCTTCTACTGACCAGAAAGATTCAGATGTTAGAGGAAGTCCCCTGGCAAAAGAAGGAACAATGGCATATTTCTTATGTAAAGTGTTGTTTTTAATAACTTTTGTTGCTGGGGAAGGAATACCAAGATGATCAAAAGGATAGGAATGGAAAATTTTCAAATAGCAACAAGCAAATGTTTTTGAAATTGAAACAATTAGGTGTCCAGAAGAAGACCAAATGGCTATTAAAAAGAGTGTGCGAGGGTATTATTACCTTAATAAACACAGCAAGGTCCAACAACTGGCATTTTGCTGGGAAAGTCCAGAAATTTGTTGTTTTTTTTTCAATGTCTGTGAGTGGCAGATAAACTCCTATGAAGGAAGATGAGGTTTAATAATGTCATTTACCTGCTTAAATCCCTTCCATCGCTCCCATTCTCTTCATCAAAGCCCAAAACAAATAGCAAGCATAGCTTATACTCCACTGCAGCCGTACTGAACTGCTATTTTTTTTAAATGTTTTATTGAAACATCATTCACATACCATTTACAGGCCTAACTTGGAGATATTGTGGGTTTGGTTCCAGACCACTTACAATAGAGCGAATATCACAATAAAGTGAGAGTCCAATGAGGTTTTTTTGGTTTGCTCATGCATATGAAAGTCGTGTCTGCACTATACTATAATGTACAATAGCATTAATGCGGGAAACAAAGGCAAAAGAAAACCTCCAGTGAGGCTCTTTCTGCCCACAGTTCCTGTCCCTGCGCTTCAGTAATACCACCTTTTTGCACCAAAAACATCTCAAGAATTCCTTCTTGATCATTCTCTCTGAACCCCAATGTTTCCACATCATTGCCACAACAGTGTACATAATTTAAAAATACTTTATTGCTAAAAAATACTAACCATCAGCTGAGCTTTCAGGGAGTCATAATCACTGATCACAGATCACCATAACAAATATAATAATAATGAAAAAGTTTGAGATATTGGGAAAATTGCCAAAACGTGACACAGAGACACAAACTGAGGCAACGGCTGTTGAAAAATGGCACTGACAGACTTGCTCCACTCAGGGTTACCACACGCCTTCAATTTGTAAAAAAACACAATTCTCTGTGAAGAGCAATAAAATGAAGCACGAAAAAACGTGGTATGCCTTGTAATTAACCCATTTAAAGTGCAATTCATTGGCTTTTATTAGATTCACAGAGTTAAGCATCCATCACCCCAGTCAATTTTAGAACATTTTCATTACCCCGAAAAGAAATCCTGCTTCTCTTAACTATCACCTCCAATCTCCTTGCTGCCTTTATTGGTTTCTATAGATTTGCCTGTTTTGGACCTTTCAGATTAATTGAATTATACAATACATGGTCCCTTGGGGCTGACTTCTTTAATTTAGCATAACATTTTCAAGGTGTGTTCACGTTATAGCATGTGTCAGGATTTTGTTTATTTCTACATAATATTCCATTTTCTGATATGTTACATTTTTTTTCCATCCATTCTTCAATTATTGGACATTTGGGTTGTTTCCACTTTTTAGCTATAAAGAATAATGCTGCTGTGAACATCCATGTGTAAGTTTCTGTGTGGACATATGTTTTTCATTTTCTTGAGTATATCTCTAGTAGTGAAATTGCTGAATCATCTGGTAACTATGTTTTACCATTTGAGACCCTGCCAGACTTTTTTCAAAGCAGCTGTACCATTTTACATTTCAGCTAGCAGTGTATGAGGCTTCTCCACATTCTTGCCAACACTTGTTATTATTTATCTTTTGATTATAGCCATCCTAGTGGGTGTGAAATGGCATTCCGTTGTGGTTTTAATTTGTATTTCTGATGATTAATGATATTGGATGTCTTTTCATTCATTTACTGGCCATTTGTAGATCTTTAGAGAACTATTCAGACTTTTTTTCTCATTAATTGGGTTATTTGTCGTTTATTATTGAGTCGTAATAGTTATCTATATATTCTAGAAACAAGTTCTTACTATCACATATATGATTTGCAGAACATGTTCTCTCATTCTGTGGGTTGTCTTTTCATTTTCAGGATTTCATTTGAAGTGCAAAAGTTATTCCTTTTCATGATGTCAAAATTCTGGTGGTGTAAGCTTGGTCTGCCTTAGACTGGATGGCTGAAACCAATTTATTTTCTCACAGTTCTGGAGGCTGGAAATCTGAGTTCAGGGTTCCAGGATAGCCAAGTGCTCTTCCTGACTTGCATGCGGCTGGTTGCTTTCTGTCTATGTCCTCACATCATAGAGAGAGAGGTCTGGTGTCTCTTCCCCTTCTTATAAGGGCAGAAATCCCATCCTGAGACGCTCACCCTCATGACCTCATCTCAATTTAACTATTTCCCAAAGTCCCCAATTCCAGATACCATCACATTGGCAAACAGGGCTTAAACATATGAATTTGGGGGAACACAATTCAGGTCATAGCAGATGGTGTCCATTTTATCTATTTTTCTTTTGTTGCTTGAGCTTTTAGTGTCGTATCACAGAAACCATTGCCTAATCCAAGATTATGGTTTACCCCTATGGTTTGTTCTAAGAGTGTTACAGTTTTTGTATATTTAAGTGTTTTGTTTCTTTGTTCATTTGCTTTGACTGCAGGAAGTGGTTCATGGTGTTTTTTTGATCTGGAAAATATTTTACTCAACACACACTTTGCCTGGCTAATTCTTACTCATTTTTCACCTGTCATCTCAGGTGCTCCCTCCATACACATACTTTCTGCAGGGCTTGGTTGATCTGTGCTTGTGTATGCCGAGCACCCTGGATTCAGCCCCCAATACAGAATTTCTCACATTGTATGGTAATTGCTTCAGCTACCTTTGTTTATTATGTCTTTTTCTCCACTGTACATATTATAAAGTCTGAAAAGATTACAGGACCTCCTGTATATTAGGCATTCAAGAATATTTTATGGGGCCAATAAAGAAATGATCAAAATGTTAATTTATTAACTCATGGTGAGAGAGAGAATTGTCAAGCAGACCTGGTATCCAAACTAGGCCAACCAGAGCAAGTCTCTTCTCTGCAGGAAACTGCCCAGAAAATTCAGTTATTCTAAGACTATGTCTTGCTGTCCATGGGCTCAGAACATGTTACATTATTTGAACATTTATGGGACCAGGTCATGTTAGTGTGTCCTGATAATTCCAGAGTACACATGTACTTGTCTTAACCCTTATTCTCACATGACTATAACCCTTGAGCCTTGACTCCCTTTCAGAGACAGTGTGCTTAGAAGATCCCTGCCAGCTCTTTTCTTTGGGTTGTTTTTCTCTGGTTTTTTTTTTTTTTTGTTTTGTTTTTTTTGGCTGCCACCCCCCCCCTTCCCCCTTCTCACTGACAAATTCTGCCTATTTTTGTGTTAATACAACATAATAGGACCCAAAGTGTTATTCTCTGAGCTGTGTTCTTATTCTAAATGCTGCATACAGTAAAATTCTCCAAGGCAGGACAATATATTTTAATATCCTTTCTAACTTCAGGGCACCCACTAGAACATTTTAACTCAGTGGATACCAAACACTGTCCTAGCCCAAATATTTTTGGCTGTATAATTATAACTCTGTTGACTAGAGACATGATTTAGTTTTGTTTTGTTTAGAGTTAGAGCCTTGTTGGGCTATGTGGGGAGATTTAAATATTCAGCTTGAATGCTATTTTGTGTGCCTGGGAATGTTCGCCACAGCAGGTGTTACCTAACCAGATGCTAAAGCCTTTTAAATTAATACGCAGCATCTTGTCAAACATGCCTCCTGCTTTACACCGTTAGAGCTGTTGAAAATTGGCTTTTCCTGCCAACAGAGTTGTCGGTTGGCAATGACTCAGCCCTGACATGCTTTAGCTAAGATGCTTACTGGGCCAGGTGATTTTACTAATGTGCTTAGAATGTTGAGTTTTAATAAATTTTCTAATTATTTTCAAGCATCTAATAAGAAAAAAAAATATCTTTTGGACATTGGTTTGAATAAAAGATTCATTCCCTCTCTTTCCATAAAATGAGTCAAGCCCAAGGACAAGCTTGTTAATGGGGTTACAGAACTAAAAGGATTGGTTCCTGTGGTAGGGTTTCTCTCTGAGGATCTTCTCTCTTTTTTCATATATCTGAAACAATAAAACCCAGGCCCAAGGGCTATTCCCATTTGGGTAAAAGTACAAGAGGGAGCTGGAGTAGTTTTAAAGGAAAAAGATACCTGGAGTGTGTAACGTCAGTCATAGTTCTAGGCCATTGAGTTTGTCTGTCTTTGTGATTTCAGTAATAATATGCAGAGGCACAGCAGGATTTGGAAGTTACAGAAGCAACTCAAAGATAGGATTTGGAAAGCTAGTCAAACTTAGAGCCAGATCCCGAGAGGAAGGGCTCTTCATTCAGTGTGGTCCATCCCACTCACCTGAGTCAGGCAATCTATAAAAGGCTTTAGACTGTAACCCTGGGTTCCAGCCAGACTTGCAGGCAGCTGGGCTGCTCTCAACAGCTCATAGCAACCAACACAGGGGTTCACTGAAAGCTCCTCAAATATACATTATTTTGTAATTTCACATTTGTAATTTCACATCTTGAGAGTTGTGTAAGCCCCAGGGGAGGATCAAAAGATACAATGAGGTGTGGAGGGAATTAGAGCAGATAAGGTCACATGCATTTTAGGAGGCTTTTAAGAACAGTTTTATGATGTCCAGAGAATTTCCTCATAGTTTCTGTCTTTACAGACGTTAATATTATGCTTAAGAGAACAGAGAGTGTTATTTGATGTGTTTTTTTTGGTAATATTATCCAAATTAATGGAAGAGAAAGAATATACTAGGTGCAAAGGAGGAAACAGGTACAACAAGGCATTTATTTTCTCTTACAAAAGTGTTTACTCTGTCACATTAATGTCTATCATTTTTACCATGCTATTCCACTAATAACCCAATGGGATCCTTTCTTTATTGTTCCTCTTGAGAGCATTCCTGCCCTCCCTGATTTATTATTAGGATCTTCCAAAAGAAAAGTACGTGTGCATGGCAGGGAGTAGGGATCTCAATGAAATTTATTTAACTGATTTATTTAAGTCAGTTATGTGACTCTTGAGTTGCATGTCAGTTGCCATGAATGGGAAAAGAAAATTCATGATATTCTAAAGCATATAATTAAATATAAAATCCTAATATGGAAAACTGGGTCTTAGAAGAAAATAAAAGTGTATATAGAATAACCACACGTAGCTAAAAAATAACAGAGTGTATATCATTAATTGGACATCTGTTGTAACCAGGACCTATGCTAGTCACATTTATATTAATGATCTCATTGTTTTATTTACATATTTATGTATTTACTTTAAGATTTTATGTTTGTAGGGCAGTTTTGGATTCACAGCAAAATTAAGTGGGAAGTACATAGATTTGCTAGGTATTCCTTGCCCCCACACATGCCCCCACCTCAATTATCAAGAATTTTCTATAATTGATGAATCTACATTGACACATCAGTGTCATCCGAGTCCATAATTTACATTACAGCTCACTCTTGGTGTTGTACATTCCGTAGATTTGGGGGAATGTATAATGACACGTATCTATCATTATATTATAATACAGGGTATTTTCACAGCCTAAAAATCCTGTGTACTCCATCTATTCATGCCAACGTCCTCTGACTCAACTCCTGGCAACTGTTGTTTTTTTGTTTTTTTTAATGTCTTCCATAGTTTAAACTTTAAACTGTACCTGGAATCATGTAGTATGTAGCCTGTTCAGAATGGCTTCTTTCACTTCGTAATATGTATTTCAAGTTCATCTATGTTGTTCGTGGCTCAAGAGCTCACTTCTTTTTACCACTGAGTAATATTTCATTGTCTGGATGAACCACAATTTATTATTCATTCACCTATTGAAGGACATCTTGGTTGCTTCCAGGATTTGGCAATTGTGAATCAAGCTAGTATAAACGTCCACGTGCCGGGAGTTTTGCAGACTTACGTTTTTCAATCCCTTTGGATAAATGTGAAGGAGCACAACCACTGAATCATATGGACTAATGAGCTCATTTTTACCCACACTCATCAAATAAGAAAGCACTGCTACCTACATTTCCTACATAGACAACTGTGGCTTAAAAAGTTCACTACTATTGGTTTAGATATGAACCCAGCTCTGTTTCACTCCGAAAGCCACATATGACTTCTAGGAGTAGGCAGAGTATAAGCCCAATTTACCCATTAGGCACAGTAAAAGCACTGCTTAGGGTTCACGATATTCTTAGGGGCACATGCAAATGTTCCAATTACTTTTAAAATTAAAAGCAAAAATGAATATTGTCCAGTCTAGATTATATTAATCTTTATATCAACACAATCACAAAATACAGCTTTTAACACTTTTTTTGAATGAAGGGGCCCACAAAGGCAAAAGTACTTAAGGCCCACAGAAGTCATAATGCAGAGTAGTCAATTTTGGGGTTGCTGAAAAATGTGCTTCCCTCTAAATATGTCCCCAGCCAATCTATGATAGCATTGCCTGTCCTCTGGGATTCAACAACAAAACTGAATTATTTCTAACAGCTGCTTTTAAAGAGCATCTGATACCTGGGGCAGTTCTATACACAGACTGACAAATTAAAGAGTCGAAAGAAGAGCAGAGATAAGATAGAAGATGGGAACATTTCAGTGGAAATGTAGTAAGCGAGGCACGGTAAGAACATGGCTTCATGGTCAGACAGCCCGAGCCTGCCTGACAGCACCTATCCTTGATTTCAACAAATATCCACTTTTTAGATGATGCCAGTTTCCTTGATTGGAAAAGTTTTGAAAACAAAAGTTACCTGGTACCTGTGTCCACATCTAGCATAAAATGAGTCTTGTAGCTTGATTGATTTTAAATAGACTCACATCTCTCGGGTGACCGTAATACATTAATAGAATTTGCTATTATGCAGTTGTAGGGAAAAGACAACACAGTTCTCTTGTTGGAATATGGATACATAAAAATCAAGGGGGCACAAAATATTATTTGCACAGAGTTTAAATCTCATTTTCCTTTTAAATTGGGCAGCCTTACTCAACAATTTCTGTGAAAACTCTGAGAGTCCAGTTGTGCCTGTCAAATTGTATTAGTTATGCAGGCGAGCCTACCTGCAAGCCATTTAGCCCAAGGCTGACCATGAGATATGGCTGTTCCGCACAGTAATTTTGGGTGACAGCTTTTCCTGAGCTCATGCAAGTCTAGGAGGCAATTATGAGACCAGAGGTCATTAACACTGCATTTGATTGCATAACATAATATGGCAATAATAATAGTAAAAAGAAATGTATATATACATACAGAAAGAGAGAAAGAGAGAGAGATGGGATATAAATTTCTTTAAAACAAATGCTTTTTTGTTTTCATACTGAAAATCTACAGACTCTTGTGAATTTATACCTGATATTCTGAGATATATGTGTGTGTGTGTGTGTGTATGTAGATAATGTAAAGACTCTATTAAGACTTTTTGTTTTTTGTTTTCATCTCTTCAATGTGATATTTCTGCTATTAATTTGTTCTAGAAAATATGTCCTATGGTGCAGGGAAGGAAATATGTATCCTTATACATGTAAATTTATGTGCAGTTATATCCAAAGAAATGTAGATTTAAAATCCAAAGCTTTCCACTGAGCATTACAAATAAAATTGTTAGAAGAATTTTCAATTCAGAAGATGAGGCACCAAAATATAGTAAATTGGAGATAGTGCCTAAGGAAGTCATTATAAAAACATTTTGAAGTCGTTAATTTTGTCTAATTTAAATGCTAGATGGTCAAGTCAGCATGCTTCCATGCCATATGCTTTCCTCAGAGCTATTTTTGATTTGCACAAATGTTAGATGGTTGGAGAATAAACTTAAAAGATGCTTTTTTTGTGGTCGGTGAGGTTGTTGGTGGTGCTTAGTGAAGCTGAATTCCAGCTCACCCTTTTTCTCTTTTCTCTCCGACTGATTTTCGCTTACACTTCTTCAGCCAGTACATACTCAGATAAATTGCAGAAATAAGACCATTGCCAGCTAATTAATTAAGTGGCACCCAAGAGTAGAGAATGCAGGTTTAATTGGAAGGTAAAGAGGGTTAAAATTGTAATTATGATGAATGGATTGTCAGAGATTACTCTGGAGACTGCTGCCTGGTGTCAGTAACTTGAAATTAAAAGGTTGAATTTCCCTCTTGTCACACAGCTTCTCCTGACCTGCTTTTCTGAGGTGAGGATTCACCTATTAAATAAAGCCTTTCAACCATTTGTTTGAATAGAAAATATGTCTTTTTTTTCCCCCAAATAAAGCCCCTCGAGTAAGCACAACATTCTGAAATGAGTGTTAGTAGTCTATTTCAGTCCAATGTTTAATATTAAATAACAGAAAACTCACTTAAAAATGAACATGTATCAAAGTAGAAATTTCTGCATCTGTCTGAAGATGGACAGCCTAGTGGGCTTCAGGGAATTACCAGGTGAAAAGAGACATGAGGAGAAAGGAAGACAAACGATGACTAGAGGAAGTTCTGATCTAAACACTCCTCTGTCCAGGTTACTCCTATAGAACGTAATTAGGCACTGGAACTGAGTCAATCTGTATTCTGCCCTCGTAATTTTCGCTTTGAGAATAACACATCTAGGAACCAAAACAAGAGAAGCTTCTTTGCATGAAACCTGTTGAGAACAAGTCACTGACCTAAAGGCTATTATTTCAAATATTAGCAGCTCAGACACTTGAATTTCTCAAGTTCATCCTTAGCTCGCATCCCAGCAAACACAGGCAAAACCACTTTTAAGATACAAAAGCAGGTTACCTCTGCTCTGGGTATCTGACAGGCCTGGGCTTTGCCATATCTAGCATGGACCTTGCTAGAGTTAGTTAATCTCTTTTAATCAAGTTTTCTTATATGTGTTCTGGGGAGACTAAGACTGCCATGATGAATAAATGATATAACAGATGTAAAGTTCCTAGCAACATCCCAAGCCTATAATAAAATGCTCAAGAAATAACAGCTTAAGAAGAGAATGATGTGGGCAGAGGAGAAAAGAGGTAAGACCAGCAACTCAGCTGAAATAGACTACTTTAGATTTCATACAGTTTATAAGACTTGTAAATTACAATTAGGGGTATACAGAAATTAGATGACTTGTGTTTGTGTATAAGATATGATACTTTAAATTTTTTAAAAAACAAAAAATTCTGTCTATATATACATATATAATAGAATTCTTACAGTTATCTACTTGGCTGGCTTTATTTATTTATTTATTTAAATCCTAATGTCATTAACATACAGTGTTATATTAGTTTCAAGGGTACAATATGGTGATTCCACAGTTGCATATATTACTCAGTGCTCATGAAGATAAGTGTACTCTTAATCCTCTTTATCTATTTCACCCATCTCCCCCCCCCCCCCAATCTCCCCTCTGGTAACCATCTGTTTGCTATACTTAAGAGTCTGTATTTTGGTTGGTCTCTCTTTTTCTTCCCCCTTTTGTTCACCGTTCTGTTTCTTAAATTCGACATGTGAGTGAAATCATATGGTATTAGTCTTTCTCTAATTGGCTTATTTTGCTTAGCGTTATACTTTCCAGCACCACCCATGTTGTTGCAAATGGCAAGAGTTCATTCTTTTTTATGACTGAATTATGTATGTGTGTGTGTGTGTGTGTGTGTGTGTGTGTGTGTGTGTGTGTATCTCACAACCTCTTTATCCATTCATCTATCAGTGGACACTTAGGTTGCTTCCATAGTTTGACTATTGTAAATAATGCTGCAATAAACATAAGGGTACATATAACCCTTCAAATTAGTGTTTTTATATTCTCTGGGTGAATACCCAGTAGTGTGATACTGGATCGTAGGATAGTTCTATGTTTAATTTTTTTGAGGAACCTCTATACTGCCGTCCACAAGAGCTACACCAGTTTGCTTTCCTACCAACAGTGCACAAGGGTTCCTTTTTCTCCATATCCTCACCAACATTTGTTGTTTCTTGAGTTTTTTTTTGTTTTGTTTTGTTTTGTTTTAGCCGTTCTGACAGGTGTTATGTAGTATTTCATTGTGGTTTTGATTTGTGTTTCCTTGATGACAAATGATGCTGAGCATCTTTGCATGTGTCTGTTGGCCATTTGTATGCCTTCTTTGGAGAAATGTCTGTTCATGTTTTCTGCCCATTATAATTGGATCGCTTGTCTTTTGGGTGTTGAATTTTATAATTTCTTTATATACTTTGGACACTAACCCTTTATCAGATATGTCATTTGCAAATATCTTCTCCCATTTTGTAGTTTTGTTGTGTGTTTCTTTTGCTGTGCAGAAGCTTTTGATTTTGATGCAGTCCTAAGAGTTAATTTTTGCTTTAAATTTTAAAGGAATTAATCTACATTGTGAAGAATTAGTTTTTAGTGTGATTGATATAGCTAGAAATGATTCACTCTTGAGTAAAAGTTGCTTCAATGGTGAATACCTGAATGTATATAAACATGTTGAGAGCAAAGATTTTAAGTTGCCTCTTTTATTGTCATCTACCTAGCACTTAGAATAGTGTCAGTACATAGGGAGTGCTCATAGAAATGTGTGTGTGTACACGTGTGTGTGCGCATGTGTGTGTGTGTCAGATGCATGAGTATATGTTAACAAAGAACAGTACATCCCCTTTGGTTTGAGGGTACTTACATGGCACTTTGTGTCCTGACCGCTCTTTAAAATTACAAGAAACAAATAGAGTACGGAAAGTCATTTTGGTCCTGGGGAAAAGTAGGAATTTTGGCAGACTATCATTGGGAAAACAAATGATTAGTCTGAAAAGTTGTTGAATATGGCCTATGGTTGGTAACTAATCTACTAGTCCTGTCTCAGTGATTCAAAGCAAACTGAGCTCTTCCTATAGACTCCTTTGAACTCAGAAACAGTGAAGTTATGAATGAAGTTTTCTTATAACATTTATCTTTGTTGTCCTCAGCTTCTGAAAATACTGTTAAACACTGTGTTCTGTTTCTTAACTTTTTCACTTAAAATTATATTTTTGAAATCATTCCATATTTCTATAAAAAGATGTAGCCTATTCATTTTGCCCTTTGTACAGTATTCCATCATGTGCATTTACTATATTTAATTCACCCATTTTCTATAAATGGAAATCTAGGTTGTTCCCAATTCTCAGCCACAAAGCCAGCTTTCCTCAGAATCTCTAATATTCTGATGCCCATAATGTTGTTCCAACAGCAAATATATGTAATATAAATCACTTCCTAAATTCATTTGACTATGGATTTTTTTTTCTGAAAATCTTACAGAAATACAGTTCTATAGACTATAGTTTGGGAAACAATAGGCTAGAGAAGTAACATGGATTAAATATTTTTTTTTTCTCTGAGAATGAATAAGACAATATGATATAGCCAATGAACAGGGGCACCTGGGTGGCTCAGTTGGTTAGGCGTCTGACTTTGGCTCAGGTCATGATCTCACAGTTCGTAAGTTCGAGCCCCATGTCGGGTTCTGTGCAGACAGCTCAGAGCCTGGAGCCTGCTTCGGATTCTGTGTCTCCCTCTCTCTCTGCTCCTCCCCTGCTTGCACTCTATCTCTCTCTCAAAAATAAACATTTTTTAAAAATATAGTCAATGGATAAATAATACATCTGATAATAGTATCACTTTATATATACATGCAATAAAACATAGTAGACAATAATGCCATTGCTGTGTAGAATATAGCACAGCATAATATTTCAGATGTAGACAAAAACAACTGCTACAAAGTAAAAAGGATATCAGACATGTTATATGTTGTGCAAATTCTAAAGATACCAGAAGAAGAAATAACTACCAAATGATACCTTTTAAAAATCATTTGGCTATTATAGTAAAAAAGTTTGGCAAAAGTGATCCATTCATTTATTGTAAAAACAAGGAATCAGTGTCTATAATTTGTCAGGAACTATGCTAAATCCTAAGAATATAAAAATAAGCAAGATAACAACCTTGTATTAAAGGGTCATACTGTTACTTAGAGAAGATGAACACATAATTCAATTATTTTAAAAACAATTTAGTAAATGCATTGATAGATTTTGGACAAGGTACTGTAGAACATTAACAATGTGTACTGCTAATTTAAAAATAAATTAGGCAGAGAGGATGTGGAAGAGTATAAGGAAATATAAGGAGTATAGGAAGAGGATGTTTAAGAGATAGTATGTGAAAGAAAGAAATCAAAAAACAGAGAGAGATGAGGAAATGGAAAGGTGGAAATAGAAACAAGAAAGAAAAATCTGTGGTAGATGCAGAAGACAGACCTTCTAAGAAGGAGGCTTTACAGGTTCAGAGTCACCTGTAAATCAACAATGTCTCTAAGAACGTAGACTAACCTTAAGAAGTTAAGTGTGTGTAACTTTAGTGATGGGTTTTTAGTGACAAAAATCTCTAATGCCCCTGAAATGTGAATTCTGAAAGACCTAGGAGGTCAGTGCAGCTAGTGTTAAGTTATCTCTGTGTCCTCTGCACCTAGCAGTGGGTCTGAAATGTAGTAGGTGCCCCAAAAATGTTGTGTGGGTGGATGGATAAGAAGGATGATAAGTTTGTATCAATTGGAACTATTAAAAAATTTGATAATTTTTCATTTTCAGCCCAAAGAAGGCAGTGTTGCAGAAATTAAGGAGTTTTAGAATCAGGGTGGATTATTTGTAGCTGTGTGACCTTGAGCAAGTTATTCATCCATAATAAGCCTCAGCATCCTCATCTGAAAAATAGGGAAGAGATTAAGTAATTCATATGAAATGCTAATGTCAGGGCAGAGCAAAATGACTCCTGCTCAAAAGGGTAGTTATTGTTCAATGATAAAGTGAATTAATTATGAAAGGGCCATGTTTTAGAGGGTTTCAATTTTAAAAGTTAAAGTCTGTTTACATTTGGTGTGTTTGAAAGTAGGAAGCTCTGAGAAGTTTTGTGAGCTTGAGACCAATAAATTTTTTGCAAAGACTGAAAGAAGGACAAATTAGAAAGATCAGGAGGAAAAAACAAACAAGTTATCATCTATAGCACTGACTGACTCTCTAACATTGGGCAAATTTCTTATTTTCACTAGGCCTCAGTGAGATTTGTTTTTAAGACTGTATATTCTAAGAGCAGTTTTAGGTTCCCAGCAAAATTTAGGGGAAGGTATAGAGATTTCTTACCCCCACACATGAACAGCCTCCCCTATTATCAACACCCCCCATCAAAATGGTACATCTATTACAATTGATGAACCTACATTAACACATCATTATCACCCAAAGTCCACAGTTTACATTACTCTTGGTAATTGTTCACTCTTGGTGTTGTGGATTCTATGAGTTTAGATAAGTATATATTGACATGTATTTAACATTTCTCCTTACAGAGTATTATCACTGCCCTAAAAATCCTCTGTGCTCTTCCCCAACCCAAACCCTGTCATTCACTAATCTCCACAGTTTTGCTTTTGTCATAGTTGGAATCATACAGTGTATATATAGCCTTTTCAGAATGGCTTCTTTCACTTAGTAGCATGCATTTAAGTTTCTTCTGTGTCTCTTCCTGTCTTGATAGCTCATTTCTTTTTAGCATTGAATAATATTCTATTGTCTGAATGTACCAAAGTTTATCCATTCACCTATTGAAAGGCATCTTGGTTGCTTTCAAAGTTTTAGCAATTATGAATAAAACTTTTATAAATATCTATGTGCATATTTTTATGTGGACATACTTTTTAACTCCTTTGGGTAAATGCTAAGGAGTGGTATTGCTGGATTGCATGTATGAGTGTTTAGTTTTATTTAGTGACATTCTAGCATTTTGTTACAGAGTTTTATTATGATTAATGAGATCATACAAATTGCTTGGCAGAGTACCTGGCATATTGTAAGGGCTGAATCAGTGTTAATTATTTTTGGTGTAATTATTATCTCATAAAAGATATATAAAACTCAGTTCATTTTCACAGTAAGGATGGAGAAGTAGGTACAGAGGAGATAAATGTCACAGGAAAAGTATAAAAACATTTGATGATTAACTCTATATGTGGCGTCTGCATCTAATGCAGTCCCAGATACACAGAATGTACTTGTCAAAATCTTGTTACTCTGCATGGAAGGTATACTTTGCCTTGGGCCTTCTAGTTCCCCATACTCCCTTTGGACTGAGTAAGAGGGATAATTTACGTAATGGTTATCTAATTCTTCAGATAAGGGGGGGAAACTTACTGATAAATGCACTTCAAATCTGAATCATATAAACCTGACAAACAGCTAGGGTGAAGTGATATAGTAGAAGAGCACTAGACAAGGGGTCTAGAAAACTGTGTTCACAGTCTAACCCTCTTTCTGTGGGTTGTGAGCTTCATGAACTTAAGATTTGAGTCTTAGTATTTGAGTCCTCTCAGCCATCAAATGGTAATGAGACTACCCGACTGGTTATTTAGGGGAGAGCAAGAAGAGATAAGGAATGTCAGGCAGTGCCTGCAATTTGCTAGGAAGTTAATAAATTTAAAATTAATCTTAATACAAGGAGTCACCAAATAGCGTGCTCGGATTCAGTTCCATGATAAAAAATAAAACAAATCCAAAGTCATCTATCGCCAATAACATCTTAACCAATTGCCGTCCTCGGTTTTGAATACGTGATTGCTTCAGTACATTTATACATTTGTATTTTTCTCTTCTCTAAGCATAAAAGCATATTTCTTCATTGTAGAGAGTTTTGATGATGAAAATACATAGGAGGAAGCAGAAAAAAAAACAAACAAACCTCACTTATTTTTTTACCACCTGGAAATATATCATGTTAAAATTCTGAAATATTTCTTCCTTCTGGTATTTTGTCTTTCTGTACATATATAGTAAGCTGCATCTCTAGAAAGATAAACCCAGATATATTTTTTAAATTGATATGATGTTAAATATAGATTCGATTTATGTTTTGTCTAGTAATATCCATAAAGATTACTTTTAAATGCCTATGTTAACAATATATAATACGGAATTGTCACTTTCTTCTTTTCTCCATCAAAATTATGCTGTTCTTAAAAAGTTTTGTTTTTTATGGAAATGTTTATTATTTTCTACTTGTTGCTTATTTCCATTCTCCACTTAAAGAATATGCTCAGAGACTATCAACAACATTTAAGCAGGCAGCAATGGGGGGAGAAAACATTTATCTATAATGCTAGCCTAAGTGTAACAATGAATTCTTTCATCTTGATTCTAAGCTCTAAGTCTGCTCTGAGGTCTTTGAAGTACCCACTTGGGCTATAGCCACTCAGAAACTCAACAAAATAAATGGTTTGAAGCAAACAAAAATATAAACCCTAAATCTTTCCCAGCTTTGCATAATCATCATATTCACTTACTTTTGACTATATTTGCCTTTAGAGAGGTTAGGTTAACCAAACTGTCTCCCTGATTTTCATTTTTATGTTTGATCCTCTGACAGTGACTTCTGAGCACAGGGCCGTTTTCCCAAATATTTAAATATTTGGCAAAGATTTAACAATTCTCAGTTTTATTACTGAGAATCACTTTTAAATAATTTAATGATCATTGTAATAACATGGATCTCTTTACTATTCTTCAAAATTATTTTAAAATAATATTTGTTTACACATTGGAATAGCCAAATAATTGAATTAAGTTTCTTGATTTTCTTTTTAAGTAATCTTTACTGTGTCTAAACTCTCTGCCTCATGGTAAAAATACCCAGATTATACAATCTCTGATCCCATTTTGGGGAAGCTATTGAAGATTCCTCCAAAGTGTCATTTGTCACATGGAGAGAGGATTACTCCAGAACCCTTAATTTTTTTATTGAAAATAAATACTGAGTACACGCTATGTCTTAGACATTGAGAGTGTAGCAGTGAGGTCGAGACAAAGTCCCAGTTCACAAGGTGCTTATGCTTCAAAGGGAAGAACAGAATAATGTATAAATTAATAATTTGCTAGATGATTTTATTAACTCTTAGATATTTATTATTTTGTAAGAGGTACATTCTCTTTTTTCATCTTGTTAACATATAAATGAACATCTTAATCTCTAAATAGCATAGCATTTAGTAGGATTTTTGTTGTTGTTGGTAATGGTTTTTGTTTTGTTTTGTGTTTTGATTTTTGATGATTTAGTATACTCAGTCTGAACATTGCTAAATAGGGATTAAAGTGAGATTTTTGGAGTTGTTCACAAAATTGGCCAAATTTAAACCAGTAATTTCAATGTGATGTATCTGATACATTTTGAAATATATTTTATACACTCATCTGAGCAACATATTATAATAAAATGTGAATGCTAAATATCATGGATTAGCATTTTCTGACCATTGGAACCAAATTAATTTAATAATAGCAATATATTTATATTCCTGTCATTGAAGTCATTATTTCCATTTTTTACATTCAGAAGTTTATATTTTGATTTTTTTTATCCCTGTGGGACATTTCTTTTTATATCTGAAATATGTCTTCAAATGTATTTATTCCCTTTTCAGGAATTTGCTGCACTGACAAAAGAACTCAATGCTTGTAGGGAACAACTTCTAGAAAAGGAAGAAGAAATTTCTGAACTGAAAGCTGAAAGAAACAACACGAGAGTAAGTATAAAACTGCCTCTGCTTGGAATTAATTCCATATACAATGCAGTGCCTTATCTCTTGTATACTCATACAAATAAAATATTTTAAAGCTTGAGGAAGACTTTAAGCAGATACTAACTCATAGTGTGTTATTTAAAGTAAAGGAGAATATTCTATAAAACTAAAAACAGGAAGGCCGGAAACCTAAATTACAGTCTCAGCTACTAAATCACTATGTTGCCTTAGAAAATGTTTTTATTCCTCTTTCCTTTGCTTTATTTGAGTTTAAAAAGAAGGGCTGGATTTCAATAGTGAGTTTCAAACTTCCTAACTGTTGTATTGGAGTAAGGGACCAATACCTCAGAGGCTGGAAGTGGGCAGAAGAGGTGAGGCTTAAGAGGGTGTAAGTTTCAATTGTGGGGTGATGTGAGGGAGTGGCTGGGCATTGGTCCTCACTTCACTCCAACAAAGTATTTATTAAAAAAAGAAAAAAAAAGAGAATGTATAAAACCACTGGAGCAGAACTCTCCTAATTAAGAGAGGCATACCTTTCCTATTTCAGAAGATAATGGAGATTTCCAGTTCTGATGTTCTGATTTCATGATACTGATGGGCTTTACTGTATTCTGTTCTTGGAAACTCATATATTCTTTCAGTCTTATGCCCTGTGACATTAAAGTCCAGAATTTGATCAAAGATGCTGTATTTTCTTATTCAGAAGGAAAAGTCACTAAATTTCATAAAATATATAAATCACCAGATTACCTATAAATTTCTCTACTAAAAACACTTCTGTGTGGATATATAACTCAATTTCAAGATGAAGTAGGTGAAAAATATTTTCAGGGTTACAACTCTATCAGATTAATACTGTAAAATGAGAAAGTGAGGTATAGTTAATAGTGTATTCATTTTATGCTTGGACTTAGAAAGTAACATAAAAATAACACCTCCACACACAGTGAACTTGTGCCTTTAATGAGAAGTATGCATTGTATGAATAATGGCTATATGATCAAACTCAATTTATCTCCTTATTCTTAGGGGTCTTATTTTATGGTAAAGAGAATTCACACAGCATACACACAAGGAATTGGTTTTCTATTTTTTATTATTATTTTTTAATGTTTATTTATTTTTGAGACAGAGAGCACAAGCAGAGGAGGAGCAGAGAAAGAGGGAGATACAGAATCTGAAGTAGGCTCCAGGCTCTGAGCTGTCAGCACAGAGCCTGATGCAGGCTCCAACTCAAAAGCCGTTAGATCATGACCTGAATGGAACTCAGACAACTTAACCGACTGAGCCACCGAGGCCCCCCAAGGAATTGATTTTCATTGAGACTTTGATGAGCCAGTTACATGGGCTGCCTCAAAGAGAACACAACAAAGACAGTTTAGATCATGTTATCGGGTGTCAGATGAATTTTTTCTATTTTTTTCACCCTTGATTTTTAAGTTATAATTTTTTATGCAAATTTAAAATTTATTTCTGCCATGAGATTTATTCTGCCCTGTTTCACTATTTTCCATTTTAATGCTTTAGGCTACATTCCCTGCTGTAGCACAGTACAGCCAAATGTAAAAGTAGGATCCGGAAACTGAACATGGAGGGAAATGCAAACTTCTTGGTAGACTTTCAACTAATTCTCATATTTAAAATACACCAGAAACTCTTCTTTTAGCTATGTATTTCTTCTTTATACAGTTTTTTTTCCCTACAGCCCTTTACTCCTTCTTAATGCCTATGAGGGACACATTATAATTACCCCCACTTTACAGAGGAGGCAACTGCTCAGAAAAAGGCATATAACTTGCCAGAACTTACACAGTGAATAGATAGAAGAGAAGGCATTTGAAAGCCGAGGCAGTCTAACTTCAGAGCCTGTGCCTTTAGCCATGAGACCATTGGCATAATTACTCAAGTTACGTCTATGGAAAAAAAAAAAAAAACAACAACAACTAAGATTTACAACAGCTTAGAGAAGACATTGCCTAAGAATAAACCATTGCAATATGGAGTGAGTACCTCATTCCTTCCTGATTGTGACTAATTTCAGAGAACTAGGAAGCAACATCCATACAATATTCATCATATTACACTCCACGAGGTCCAGGAGTACCTGCAGCTGTTACACCTGCAAAGGAACCTTGGAGGATACAGGAAGTAAGGCAAGCTGTACTTGAAATCCCTCTTCAGGGGTCAAAGTGAGAAAGATAGAAATATTAAATTCCAGTAGGGTAACAGAAGCCATTGATTTTAAACATGACTTTGAGCATGAATGATATTTACTTTGAAACCATGAATAGAGGAGAAAAACACTTTTTCCACATTCCTTAAAGCAGTCGTGTGGAGGACTTTTGTTGTTGATTAAACCAAGGAAAAAAGATTTATGGAACCTTCTTTGTGCAAAGTATCAATTACATATCAACTTCCTAAGTTACATAATCACCTATCACCCTCCTGCCAAAAATATCCAGGGCTAAAAATCAAACATATCTTCTTCCTTCCCCCATAATGCCCTCTCAATGTTGTAAAATGTAATACTTTTTATAAATTTATGTAATAATTTCTCCTTCTACATGTCTACATGTTCTGTTTTTTGTTGTTGTTGGGGTTTTTTGTTTTGTTTTGTTTTTCCCTGCTGTAAACACCACTATTTAGTCATAGAGAAAGAGCTACAGAATTTGCTCTTGGTTTATATTGTGAGGCGGTTTAAAGTAGAAGTGAGTGTCTCCATTTCCAGCATTCTGATACCATTCTCTTTCCATGTTGGCGAGTTAACATATGCTCATGAATTGAGATAAATAACAACAAAAAAAGTCCGCAAAGAGAACTCATAAGAGGATAGAGTATTTGTGTTAATTTTGAGTAGCATCAAAACAATAAATGAGACAGGGCTCTACTATATAATATTTGAATGAATTAAGAATATATGTGTCAGAGGGAATTCAATAAATGATTTATTGGATATAGCAATTAATAATAATGATCATATTATACTAGCTAACATTAATTACATGTGAACTGTTTTCTAAATGTTTTGTATGTTTAACTCACTTTATCCTTACAGAAATCTCATTATTCCCATTTAATTGATTGTAAAACTAACATATAAATAATTTGCCCCAGGCCACCCAGCTTATAAGTGACACATTTAGGGTATCTACTTCTCAGCTTAACCACAGGATATATATTTAAGAGACCATATTCCTAATGTCACTTGCAAATCATACATGATACAAGGGTTGTGTTTAGGAAAAAAGGAGAGTTTGTACATTTTTCTATAGTTCAGTTCTAATGTTCAGTAATTTATTCTGTATCAATTGTGTGCAAATTGATAAATACGAGGTATTTATTCTGATGTCAGAGCTGAAAGTTGTGGCCATTTATCATTTTGTCACTATAGTAACACGTGGTCCCCAGCTCAAAAATATGAATGAATGAAAGAAATCAAAGTAATCAGTAAATTCAGTTGCCTCAAGTAATTAAATTTAGGACATCCAAATAAAAGTCATCCTAATATTATTAATTACCATGCAAAAGTAGAAATTTCAAAAATTGTAGAGAATATTTATAAAAACATTCAAAAACCTTTACTGTTTAATATTATCACACTGTAAGTGTAGAAAAATGATTAGGCAAAATTTGTTATTTTTTCTTTTTTTTAATATTTATTTATTTATTTATTTATTTTTATTTTAGAAAAAGCAAGAAAGCAGGGAAGAGGGACTGAGGGGGAGAGGGAGAGAGACTCTTAAGCAGGCTCTCTGCTCAGATCAGAGTAGGATGTGGGGCTCAATCGCATGACCCTGGGACCATGACTGGAGCTGAAATCAAAAGTCCAATGGACACTCATCTGAGCCACCCAGGCACCCCCAAAATTTGTTGTTTCTAAAACTTTTCTGACCATACTTAGGCAAATTATATTTATAGAAAATAATTTACTCCTGCCATTATTTCAACATAATTCAGATCGACTACTAAACCTTATCATGTTTTAGTAGAATTAATTAGTAAAAAGCTAAAAGAAAACCAGAAATAATAAACCAGTTATTGTTTCTTTAAATTTTTTTTTCAATGTTTATTTATTTTTGGGACAGAGAGAGACAGAGCACGAACGGGGGAGGGGCAGAGAGAGAGGGAGACAGAGAATCGGAAACAGGCTCCAGGCTCCGAGCCATCAGCCCAGAGCCTGACGCGGGGCTCGAACTCACAGACCTTGAGATCGTGACCTGGCTGAAGTCGGACGCTTAACCGACTGCGCCACCCAGGCGCCCCTAGTTATTGTTTCTTAATAACAGAGTGGAGAATTTTTATTGTTTTGGAACCATTTTAACTGTTTTTGTGGCTGAAGATTTCACAGAATGTTTTATGTTATTGGCAGTGTTTTAGAAAGTAGCTATTGCTTGACTTTGTAAAAGAAATTATGAGGCATTCTTAATGTCAATTATAAATAGTAAAGCTATAATTTTATCTTATAGGTCACCAACTAAAAGACTTAATTATCTTCAATTCAAATTAAAGACCTAATTTGAAACATTCCTTAAAATGCCGTTACTTTTGTTTTGAGCCAAGAAATTATACAAATAAACGCTTAATTACAATGAGACCCCTTCCATTACTAAAGAGAAGCTTCCCATTTTTGACAAACTTCTGTCTACACTAGTTAATAAAATCCCTTCAAACATACTTCCTCAATGAGTAGAAAGTACAGGCCAGGGGCGCCTGGGTGGCGCAGTGGGTTAAGCGTCCGACTTCAGCCAGGTCACGATCTCGCGGTCCGTGAGTTCGAGCCCCGCGTCGGGCTCTGGGCTGACGGCTCGGAGCCTGGAGCCTGTTTCCGATTCTGTGTCTCCCTCTCTCTCTGCCCCTCCCCCGTTCATGCTCTGTCTCTCTCTGTCCCAAAAATAAATAAATGTTAAAAAAAAAAAAAAAGAAAGTACAGGCCAATTGAAAGGAAGACCCTAGCAATTGAAGGCAGGTGAAGACACATGTGTGTGCATATGTGCTTGTATCTGAAAGTGTTCTGATAGGATATGATAAGCAGAAGAGGACACATAACTAACATATAACATAACTAAGGACATAACTAATAGCACAACTTTTGCAACATGAGACCTAAGCATTTACATAGAACTGTAGGGGATGGTAAACAGTATTTGAGGGTAGAGGATGTTAAGTGCACAAAAACAACTAGTTTGACGTTTCTCATTCTCAGATGTTAGTGACGTATTATGTGGCCGTATTACAGCAGCCAAATTTAGTATACAGTCCAGAATGTATTTCTACTTGAATGTCATTTGTGATTGAAAATAATTTCACACTCAGGGTACCTGGGTGGCTCAGTTAGTTAATCATCCGACTTCAACTCAGGTCATGATCTCACATTCATGAATTCGAGCCCTGTGCCAGGCTCTGTGCTGACAGCTTGGAGCCTGGAGCCTGCTTCAGATTCTGTGTCTCCCTCTCTCTCTGACCCTCCCCTGCTCATGTTCTGTGGCTCTCTCTCTCAAAAATAAATAAACATTAAAAATTTTTTTTTAAAAGAAAAGAATTTATTTCACATAGGTTAGGTGGAATTTAAATGTAATAATAAGTTGTATAATTTTAGAAATTTAGTTCAAAAATTTCCAATGATGCAATATGTACATATGCATATATTATATGTTTGTGTATATGTGTGTATATATATAAACCATGGTCGTTAAAAAATTTTTTTTAACATTTATTCATCTTTGAGAGACAGAGAGAGACAGAGCGCAAGTGGGGGTAGGTCAGAGACAGAGGGTGACACAGAATCTGAAGCAGGCTCCAGGCTCTGAGCTGTTAGCACAGAGCCCAACGTGGGGCTTGAACCTACAAACTGTGAGATCATGACCTGAGCTGAAGTCAGATGCTTAACTGAGAGCTACCCAGGCGCCCCTAGTCTGTGGTCATTTGAAATGAATTACACTGTAGAACTGGTGGCCATTTATGTAGTCCCTGCAGTCTTTTGAGTACACCAGGGAGAGTGCCTTCAGCAAGATTTATTAAATATTAGAAAAAGAGTAGTTCTTAGCAGAATGCCTGGGTGGCTCAGTTGGCTGAGAGTCCAAATCTTGATTCAGGCTCAGGTCATGATCCCAGGGTCATGGGGATTGAGCCCCCTGTTTTGGGCTCCATGCTAAGCGTGGCTTCTCTCTCCCTTGGCCCCTCTCCCCTGTTCATGTGCCCTCTCTCTCTCTCTCTCTCTCTCTCTCAAAATAAATAAATAAAAGTGTAGCTCCTAGCAAAGGTGTGTAATTAGTAGATTATTAGTGGTATCTTATTGAATTCCTCTTTGTTTTTCATTTATTTAAATTTGTAAGCTTCAAAGCTATAGGTATATGCTAGATTTGAACATTTTTGGCCACATTCTCTAGTCTAGATAAGTTACATTTATCTTACTTCAATTCAACAAGTGAGTATTAAGCACATATTCTATAGAATATTTTCCTAAGTATTGAGGAGTATTTAGGAGCCCTTAGTATTCAGTAACTATTGAGGAATGTTCAGTATTCTTAAGCCCTTAAGAAGTCTGTTTTAAAGAACACATTATTTTGTGTTATTATTAGATAGATGAAAGTTCCTAATTGCATAAAGCAGTACAGCTTAACTGTATTAATCAAGAAGACATTAATTAAGGAATATAAGAAATCTCTAAACATAGCTTCTGTGCACAATGTCTAGGACCATATTTCTTAGCCTTGTGGGTTTTCCTTACATTCCCAGACCCGGAAACGTGCAGCCTCTGCTACCACCTGTGCCAACAATATGGACCCCCATGCTAGCAAGTTTCTTCATCTGGCTCCCTTCAGAATCTGCCCTATGTGGGTAACTCTGGTTGGCTGACTCTTAAGTCACATGTCTGCCACCTAGTGGTTAAACATGCCTGAGAAATGTTTTGAATCCAGTATTGGGAGGATGACATTCAGAATGCAGAGAACTATCAAAGATGGAGGATATGTTCAAAAAATTGGGGGCAACCACAAATACGTCTCCACTACAACTTTTGTTGTACTCTTCCATATTAAAATTCTAAACAGCAGCGATACTGACATGTATCTATCCAGCAATACAACTATACTTGAACATAAACAAAATCACCTTTTCTCAAAAAAGAAAGTCCATGAATGTAGCTACATAACCAGGGTTCGTCCATATGTATACTCTTGCTCTTATTAAATCTCAATCATATCTTAATATTCTATAACCTATTGACTACTTTAAGTGTTAATCAGAATCAAGTATCCAATATAAAATAAAGAGGGAGAATAATATACATTATGTATATATAATATAACAAAAAAAAAAATCCCCCCTTCTCCAGCTGGTCAAAAAGTCCTAATGGCAGTTATAAATTCCAATTCTAAACCTCAATTCTTGGACTTCTGTAGATGAACTGATATATATTCATCACCAGCTCTAAGTACATAATTTCAGGATGATAGCCTCCCAGCCTAGCACTGTGTTATCTCCCAGATTGAATTAAGACAGACTCTTCTTTGGATCCTTTAACCGTTCTATAGAATCACCTGCTTCTGAATGATGTGATAGTGTAGTGAAACCAGGCTGGAGGCATCAGTCAGTTGCATTACCCCCTTTACTTTAAAATGTGTTTTTTTTTTTGGTCAGAAGTAATGTTGTGTATGATAACAAAACTGTAAGCAAAAATCTTGATAAAATGGTATTGCCAGTAGAAGCATAGCCATTAGAGAAGGCAAATCCATATCCAGAAAAAAAAAACAACACAACATTTATTACATTAAGAAAAGGTAGACACCCCCTCCTTGACGGAAGGGATCTGATGTGATCTGCTTGCATCAAGGTGACTAGCCTGGCCTCTAGGTGGACTGTTATCATGTCAGGGGTTCAAGATTGATGGTTGCAGCTGGTCACTTGGCCATTCAGCTGTGGTGGTAACCCTATCAACCTTAATGATGAGAAGCCCATTTTGCCAGGTCAATGAATAACTTCTATCCCTGAAACCATGGTCACTTTTCTATACCCATTGAACAAATATTGTGGTGGCCAGAGAAATAGGCTGATATCCACAAGGTGATTAATTTTTGTCTAGCATATTGTTGAACTAACTAGTCCTAGTTCAGAGGTAACATCCAAGAAATTTGGTATTTTCTTTTCCTCAGTACTGTTACCATGCTAAATAGTTGAGGGTTCTTTTAGAGAAGATCTTTTGATTAGCTATTGCTTCATAACAGACCACACTAAAATTTAACCTCAGAAACAACATTATACTGTACTCACCAATTCAATGGGTCAGGGATTCAGAAAGGGCACAGTAATGATGGCCCTTCTCCGCTCTGTAATGTTTGGGCTCGCAACCCGATGACTTGATGGCTAGTGACAATGATATGCTGGTAAATGATTTATTTTACCAGAAAAAATTTAAAAAGCACTAACCTATAGTATTTGGAATTCCCATGGTTTTAATACTCCCATGGTGGCTGACTTCAGGCTACCAACATGATATCACTGAAAGCTGAGAAGTGAAATGATGCACAATAGGGAACCAACCTGTGCTATTTCTACCTTCAGATGCAATAGACGTAAACACCCCAAAGAGTGTAGATAATGGTAAAATACTTAGGAATTTTATTAAAAACTTGGAATTTAGTAAAATAATTAGGAGTTAATACATTTTGAGTGTTTGTTATCTTTCCAAATATTGTTTATTTAATTATAAGCTTACATAATTTAAGCTTCAACAATAACTGTGTTTAACCACCGGCTCACAGAATTCCTGAAAATTAACAATCCCCTCTAACAAGCTGGTATGGGCCAGTGTCAGCACACCATTTGAGGCGGATAACTCGAGTATCTGGACTCTGCAAAGTCTGCTTGGGAGCAACCTATTTCTCATAGGTTCTAGTGCTCTGTGTGAACTTAACGCTGCTTATTTCTCCAACATCATCTGATGTTAGCCTTTCCCTGACAAACTTTCAAGAGAGTAGAATACCATGAATATAATCAAAGATTGAGAAATAAAAGGAAAGCTCTTTGAAAACATTGTGTCATTTCACACGGAAGAACTATTAATATTATTTTGACCCTTAAATATGATCCCTACCTATTGATCTATACATTTAGGGTCTCAGTTATTTGTGTTCTTCTGTGCCAATGCATGGCAAAGTTTTCTGACACTTTGAACCATAACTACTGATGGTGAATGTAGAGAAATTAATTTATTAAGAACTAAGAAATGTGACACTAATATGTGACACCGAATCGAACAATGACATTGTGAAAACCAAACATTTTTACTACTTTAGGAAATGTAAGCTTTAGGAAAACTCCTGAAAAAAATATGTTTTCTTTATTTCTTTCCATCCCAGTATCTTATATCTGCTTTTTCCTTTTTTGTTTGAGTAACTTCTGCTTTATTTTACATAGGCATTTGTTAGCCTATCCTTTTCACTACCCTTCTGAAAATGTCTCCCACAAAACTTCCTGCTCATATATTATTCTTCCCTGACCAAAATGTTAATAACTGAGAAGTTAACCCAGCAGTTTTTTTTTTTCAGGTATCTTTGTTTTTAGCAGCAGAACTGCCTTATTAAACTAAACAAAGGTGAAGCCCCAATTCACAAAACATTTTTATTTTTTTAAGTTTATTTATTTATCCTGAGAGAGACTGAGATAGCATGACTGGGAGAGGGGCAGAGAGAGAGGGAGACAGAGAATCCCAAGCAGGCTCTGCACCGTCAGCACAGAGCCCAGTGAGGCTTTTGAACTCACAAAACTGTGAGATCATGTCCTGAGCCAAAACCAAGAGTCGAATGCTTAACCGACTGAGCCACCCAGTCGCCCCACACAAAACATTTGAAAGTAAAATTTCTTTAGGTCTGGAACAGACTGAGACACTCACTGGACTTTCATGGCCCCAGAGGCTACTCTGGGTGAGTGTAGGTTCCCAAGTAGACCGTTATTTAAAAACCTCTTTTCCCCAAATGACTATTGCAAAACCTCAGTTCCTATATTCCACTTGGTTGCATCTACTTTTTTATTATGTAACCTAAGAATTAATTGTAAATAAAATTATTAGTGATTTTCACTGTGATTTTTATAGCAACATGTGATTATAACTATTACTATAATCACTATACAAATGTGATTATCACTATAATCACATTCAGAGCAACATAATTATGCTCATTTATTTCAATTCAACAATTTTAAATGACCAAATGTGTATGAAGTTAGTTTTGACTTTTAATACTCTTCTAACAAAATCATCATGCATTGTGCAATGTTCTTCAATAATTACTCTATTTGATCACATCTGTTTTGTGTTCTATTTCTCCTGAGCTCATGCTGAAATTATTAAATTTTCTAAAAGGATGAATAAGAATTTACATTATATTTTTTAAATGAGTAATTCCATTATATGATAGAGATGCAGTTTTATGGACCTTTAATGCCTTTTATGGACCCTGGCTTAGATTCAGGTGTGTGCTTCTTTGCTGCTACCTGTGGTAAACTCTGAGGTTATCATGAGATGCTAGGTAAAGCTGCAATCTTTTCAGATAGAAGTCAGTCATAAGTATTAGTAACTTGTGTTCATAAGATAATTGCATTTAGGGTAATTACATTTTCTGTTACGCCCAATAGCTGTTACTGGAGCACTTGGAATGCCTGGTGTCACGACATGAAAGGTCGCTAAGAATGACGGTGGTAAAACGGCAAGCCCAGTCCCCCTCGGGAGTGTCCAGTGAAGTCGAGGTTCTCAAGGCACTGAAATCTTTGTTTGAGCACCACAAGGCCTTGGATGAAAAGGTAGAGTATTTAGAAAGGTTGATTACAGTTTTATGTGTCGATTATACCTCAGTGAAGCTGAAATTTAAAAAAATAAAATAAACTTCAGCTACCAATTTTAAAGAGTATTGACAGGAGATTTCAAGCTTCACTGTGCTTTTGTCATGAGCATCAGGTTCCTTGTCTTCATCCATGACTCAGCTGATTCCTGACGTAAATGAGTACAGAGAAACACGTTTGATTTATAGGAAAATCATTTTTATAACTGCAGCTGGATTATTGTGTGTATATTGGTGATGCTCATAACCCTGTTTTTTTTAATACCACCGAATCTATGGCTTATCAAGTTACACTTTTATTGTGGTGCATTATGGTCCTAGTCCAGATGGCCATTTGAAATTTAATATTGTCATTCAGTCTCCCTCTCTCTCCTTCTCTTTCTCTCCTCCCAGCCCCTCTCTGAAATGCATGTCTATAGATCCCAACACAGAAGACCACTAACTGGAAATTCAACATATCTTGAAGTATAAATTGGATGTATACTCTAACCTTTGGAGGTTTATATTAGAAGCATACATTTTATTTGATCTCTGATACCTTCTGAGTATATATTCTGAGTATATATTTTGTGGAATCTCTGAATATAACAGCATAAGGTATCAGTGGAGAAAACCTGCTTTAGGTCTTTTTAAAAAAGTGGCAGTAAGCTTCTTTTAGCTGTTACTCAAAAAAACTTCGACTGACATAAATAAGCCAATATGATGATAATATCCTTGGGAGATTAATAAGGCTTATGACATGATTTTAATTTTGTGAAATGTTACAGAATTAACTTTTTAAAATTAATAAAGGTTTAGGATTTTGTAGAGTGGGAATTGGGGCACTTCAATTAGAAAGTACCTGATAAGTTCTGAGTATTAAAATCCAAATGAGAGATTATTACCCAGTTATATCTAGGTTTTAAGCATGCAGACACTAGTGCTCTAGTTAAAATTTATGTACATATATACTTTTATCACTGGTCTTTCAGATGGTCTTAGACCAGGGTATTATGTGAAGTATGTGCATAACGATAATTCTACCTTCTAGATTGTTAAGAAGAAATTGTAGCTTATTTTTCATTTTAGCCATGAGAGGAAAGTAGTTTATGAATAATTTTGAGTAAGATAGAAATTGATATTATATAAAGATCCTTGATAAATATAATATCACTACTATCAAGTATCAAATACTTAATATGTTTGATGTCTAAGTTCATATTCCCTTTATTATTAAAAAATACATTGTTAAGAATTTGCAAGACTTCATACTTATGGAATGTCTATTATAAGTCAGACAGATATTTGACAAACAAAAATAGATAAGACATTGTCCTTACGACTGAGGAGTTCAAAGTTATTGCTAGAGATTCACGTGTCAATAACGGGTAATGTTAAGAAACAGTATGTACAGTGCAATAGGGAGCCACAGGAAAAGTGACTAATTCCACTTGAGAAAGTGATTTTAAAAAGTTCAAGAATGTCTTCACAGAGGGTATGACATTTGGACTTGAATATTAGAGAATGTGTAGGAGTTTTTTAAGCAGAGTAATGAAGATACTCTGAGCAACAGGATCAATATGTAAAATAACCCAGATGTATAAGAAGAGCACGGCCTATCCAGAGAAAATGTAATAGTTTTGAATGCCTTGAATGAAAGTGCTTGAGAATGTGTGATCTTAGAAGTTCCCTATATGTACTCCCACATCACTTGAGCGGTATCTTATGAAAGAATGCATGCAAGGCAGTAAACAGTATTCAGGACAAATAACCTGATGGGTGTGAGTACATTTAAGAAGAAAATAGTTGTTGCACAACTTAGACCAGACAAATAATCTACTATGTAGACATTCAGTGAGTTTAGCATAACTAAATGAAGCATTTTATACTATGGCGCTAGGAGCTGTAATAGTATGTACTAACTCACTAGAAGTTCCAGGGACATTGGTTAGTTCATAGGCAACTGAACTGATTATCAGCTAAGTATTGTTGAACAGTCTAAAGGAAAAGTGTTATGAGCTTGGATTCTGGAGTTGGACAGATATGGACAAGTGACTTCTCTAAACATCTGTTTTCCTCTTTTGAATGGAGAGCTAATAGTACTTAGCTCATAGAATTGCCATGAGGATTAAATGTGATCTGATGTGCAAAAAACTCTTATATGGTACTTAGCATATGGCAAGTGCTCATTGAATGTTAATGAGTATCACTGTTAATGTGAATAAATTTCAGCACTTGATAAAACTTTCAAACTATGTAAAGATGTTGGTGTTACTGTTGATCCACATGCTTGTTTTAAGTAGCATTTTATTTAGTTATTGAAGGATTAATATGTACTTTCATGGACAGTTCCCCTAGGAATAGCTCACAGCTACTCAAGAGGCTAGGAAGGGTGGGGAAACAAATTACAACATTCTATAAGTACTATGGATACTATGTTATAATACAGAGAGATGATCAGAAGAAGATGCAATTAACCATTTCTTGCTGACAAGACACTACCGACTTTACAGGGTAAAGTTACACACGAAGAGCTAAACAAAGTAGAGAAAATTAAGCATAGCTATGGATGGTTACAATTACTGGCAGTTGTCATTATTAATGTCCTTATTTATACATCCACTGAGTTGTAAGTTTGAATTTTCCTTATTAGCGAAGACTGACCGTAACTTTGAATATCACTCTCCAATGTGTTAACCAATTTTGGAGGCTGGAGGAAATGATAAATATACATGTTTAAGTATAAGTAAAAATTCATAGTAAATATATATATACACTCCATACATATTTCTGTGATCTAATATCATATTGCCAAAACTGGATTTGAACTTCTGGTCTAAGGAGAAAACATTTACAATGTTTTCTGTTATAGGACTGATAATTCCAAAATGAAACCCTGCCATACCTTACTTTTAATTTGGAATGTATGCTTCTTCCACCAAAGTTTCTTTTCATCCTGAAACACATTTGTTATTTTTAGGGAATTATTTTATTTTAAATTCTCAGGGATAGGATGTATATAGCCTTGAAACATCCTTTGGGGAAAAAATTCTTTAGTTATTTTTTATACCCTTATGAAGAAAATTGATATAGTAGATGAAACTGTAAATAAAAAATTCTAGGTGTACATAAATATTTTAGAGGTTATACTATAGTTCTATAAATTAAAACATTAACATGTATTAACTAAGAGACTACAAACAATGGATGCGTTGAATGTGGTTAAATAGCAAAAGAAATCAGAAAAGGTTACGTATAGAGCTAAGGATATCACCTGTGTACTTACATTTAGGAAAAAAAAAGGTAAAATTATAATTTTTCATGGCATATCAATCATGTCTAGATAGTTCCACAGCACACCAAATCCAACAAGGAAAGTAAAGGTAATTATGTCATTCTTCTGGTGCTGTGCTTAGCAGAGCAGAGCAAAAAGCTAAAAGCTGGTCAGAGACAATACTTTTTTCACTGCTAATGCAATTTAAGCTATACAGACAAGGTAAAATGTTGGGATTCTTTATGCCTTAGAAAAGTTACTTTTTTGCATCCCACCTTTTTTGTTTGTTTGTTTGTTTGTCTTATTCAGTTTAGCAGAAATTAGTGCAATATGAATTAAATACAGAGAATAATTTATCCTAATAAAAACATGAATCATACATTTATCTCATAATGTATTGATATTTACCGCCCCAGTTTTTGGATTTACAACTAATTCAAAATATATTCAGAAGTTGTTTTTATTTTCTTGTAGAGACACCTTTAGATTCATTACTTTGTGGGTAATATAATCTCAAGCTGTAGATACCATTCTAAATTTATTTGAGGGGTTATTCTATATTCAAGTTGTTTGATAAGCTTAATGATTTTTACCCTTTGAAGACTCACTATAATGAGAATAAAAATGTTTAACTTTGTGGTAAATAGGAATCATATTAGAACAATTTTTGTGATCATCAGTTTAGCAAAGAAAGTCAGGAAGATGCTTTAGCCTACAGGATAGCCTGGTTTCAGCCATTCTGTAAATGATTTGAAGAACTCTTTTAGAAACATTCCAGTGTATCAGTATATCTTATAAAATAAGACACCTAACCTCTTCACAGCAGTGTTAATGTGATAGTATCAATGTTGCTTATAGTGAGATTGTTAACTTAGATTTTGACAATTTCATATTGCTCTTCTCATCAACTACGATTCTTAGAACTTTCTCACTCAGAACACCTGAATTTTATAGCTGGTATTTTAGGAAGTGGGTGTGAAACTTTATAATCAACCCTGTTAAATATCAAGCACATCTACTAAGATTTTTGTTGATATCTGAGTTCCACGTATCAGCAATCCTCCTTATTTTCAGCCTTCAGATATTTGCTTCTTTTACATCTATCCAGGCTGCTAATAAAAAAAGTATTCCCCAAGTCAAATCATCAAAGACTTCCTTTCAAGTAGTTCTTGTTCAGTTATTAATCAGCATTATTAGTTTTATGCATTTTAATGAACAATTGGATATTTGTCAAAAAGCATGGGTACGTGTCAGGCTATCTAGCACACCTAAATATCATGAAAGATCCTATGTAATTAATTATCTTTGATATCAGATATCAATTCATGTACATATTACTAATTTTCAGAGGATTTGAGCATAACTAAATATAATTCATATTAAACTCCTCTCAGATAGTTATTCTTTCTAACTCAAGATACATTTCAGGAGTGAAGTGCACCCAGCCACCTGAATATGTATCAGTTATCATTATACAGCACAAAAATATAATTGATATTTTTTAAAATTTCTTGTTAGATTCTAGATTAATAGGATATTAGTGGGGGGGTTTTGTCTGCTTACTAATTGAAAAGTAATGTTAAATTCAACTTTATGTGAATTTCTAAAATATATTTAACCTATATTCTCACTTAAATCTTATCTTTTTAAAATAGGAAAATGTGATACACTAAAATATACTGTCAATGCATTAATAAAATTAGAGCTAATAAAAATATATATTAAAATACATACTAACTGCACAAATACTATAACATTCCCATGGAGCAAATTCTATGTTAGCTCATATTCAAAAATTTACCATGAATTGCATCTTAAGTTGAAGAACTGTGTATTTTATTGATTCTTTTCTAAGGAAAATTAAGTCACTGTAGACATTAATTTTAATTCCAATTTGAATTAAATTAAATTAAATTCAGTTAAAATCCTTTCTCTGAATTCCTTAAATTTTTACATGATAATATATATTTTACATATATGTAATATAGAGCATATCTAAAGATCTGAACATATAATAACTAAAACAATTTTAGAAGTTCTAAGAAAGCAAGAATTAAAGACCACTTCTTTGAGTTTCATTTATTTATGAAACATTTGTAAATCATATTATTTCCAAAGCATAAATATTTTCAAACTAAATGTGCAGAATATTCGGTTCTATAAAATATGATGGCTTAACCTTTGGTATCTGGAAGCTAGTTAGGAATTCCAGAGTAATCAAATAGTTTTCCATCCCTCAGTAGCAATGTAGACCTCTAACTAATACAACATTATGAGCAATAGACAACATTTTTTCAGATTCTGAGAATCTTTTATGAAGTTACTCACACCAAATGAAGCTCACATATTATTTTTTAAAAAGTAGAAAGAAAGATTTTGCCTATGTCTCATACTTAATCAGTGAGTCTTTTTCAGGGGAATTCATAATATATTTTTGAACTTTGCCTCCACTTACTGTGAGTCAGAATTAAGAATAAGCAGGTCTGTCTCTTTCCCGTTAGAAATTCTGTCATTGAGACTAAAATGACTTGCTTATAAGGAAATACCGTGATAGAGAGATGCTATAAGGTGACAATGTATTCATAGAATTTATGAGCACTTAGGGCTATAACTATGTTAAAAATTCGCCAAATATGACTGTCTCGGATAATGTTAATGATGGATTCAGCACAGTTTAACATGTATGGGATGTACATTACTGCACATATTTTGGTTTTTCTTCTAGGTAAGGGAGCGACTGAGGGTTTCTTTAGAAAGAGTCTCTGCACTGGAAGAAGAACTAGCTGCTGCTAATCAGGAGGTAACATACCAAACTTTCTCCTCTTTTGAGGTGTGATATCACTAGCATTATAGCCCTTGTGTTTCACATCACTTTGATTAAAACTGTCACAAAAAATAAATTACATTCTGTATATGCCACTGAACAAGGTGTGTTGAAACCAGTTGCCAGAGTCATGTTTCCTGATATCTGGTGGTTCAGATCAGTCACTTAAAGATGAAAAGAAAATTATCAAGCTCTAGTGACAAAGTGGCTTAGAAAGACTGCAGTCAGAATGCCAGTCCTTTCAGAGAGTAAAACACAGCTCCAAAATTGGAAAGCATGTCAAATATCTGCTAAACTTAGAAAATGGCACAAATGAAGTTAAGTCCTTGGAGATATAAACATACTTCCCTCAAGGTTCTTACTATTCTTATCTTCTAAAGCATCATGCCCGTGTTTAGTGGCACCATTAAATCCACTTGCTGTCATTCATGACTAAGGTATTATAACCATCTCTGAGATTTAAAAAGTTGTGTTTTTTTTTCTTTAGAAAAATTGACTTATTTTGGTTTTTAGTATACAGATTAACTTGGGTCACTAGACCAGATATATATAGATAGATAGATAGATAGATAGATAGATAGATAGATATAGATATAGATATATTTTTATATATCTGTAAAAGAATATATTAAAATATATAAACAATAATCTGTATAGGCCACTAAAATCGACCTATCTCTTTCTCTGTCTCTAAGAGAGAGAATACTTGTAAGGCTACTTTTTCCTCCAGAAATGTATTCCAGTAAGGTAAATATTGGCATTGGCTAGTTGGACATACTAAAATAACTCTACAAAATATTCTTATTTTAAATAATTAAATATGTGGGCAGGTAATGTCATTAATTATAAGTATTATCAGGGCATTCTTACTACAATAATATTTGCATTTACATGACACACACAAATACACATTTTTAAGGCATGTTAAAAATTTCATCTAGTACAAATCACCTTGTTCTTTAAAATAAGCTAAACCAAAAAAAAAAAAAAAAACAAGTTTAAAGTTTGCCTTTGTTTGTTCTGGGTTTAAGAACTTAAACTTTAGAAAAAATGGACTTTTAATTGCAGAGACAATCAGTTCCATGTCAACTAAATGCTAGCTGTGTTAAAAACATAAACGGTGGCATAATAGTTAAAAAATAAATAGACAAAGCATTCAGTTCAGCTTAATAAACTGGATGGCTTCAAATAAATAAAAATAAATAAGTAAATAAAACAAAGGGAAATAAGAGATTGGTACATCTTAGTCATCACAGAAGAAAAGAACCTCTGAGATAATGGATGATGACGAAGAACTCAGTCTTTTTATGAGAAAAGATAGGTTTTACCTGTACAGCAGGTATATGCATTCCTGGAACGTCCAGAAAGAAAATATTAAATGTTTGTTTATTTTGTGTTTTATCATTGTTAATTTTGATTTTCTTGTATGTTTAAAAGTACATTTATTTTGGGTACATCCCTCAAAACATTTTATCATTAAGGGTAGAGAAACAAAAGCTTTGGCAACTACGAATATGAAAGCCTTGCTTACCATACAGTAATAAAGCCTCTGTCTGTTATAAACAAAGGTGAGGTGAGACCCCTTGGCCAAAGTATGTATGCTGCAATAAAAATATCCCTCAAGTTCAAGTAAGGCGCTGAAAATTAGCTCCAGAAATGGCAACTGAATAGTTCAATTAGATATAAAATGGGAGAACAACACTTGAGGGAACCAAAGCAGAGGAAAGACTTTTGCTGGTTGTCTTAAACATTTTAGCCTCAAATTTTTTTGTAGTCTCTTATAGGCAGCATGGTCCATTTGATTCTTATATGTAAATTAAATATATTTTAAATCATTAACATCATTCTACAATTACTGCCGTCCTTCTAAATGCTTTTTGTTTTGTTTTAAATAATTTGTATAAGAGGATAGTAATTGTGTGCTCATTATTAACTTCAACATGTTTTCTTTTTGTTGTTGATTTTTATTAACTTCCAGGTGGCTTAACCAGACTCCCTACTTAGGAAGCCACATATCCACAGATGGGGAAAGGGGTAGCAAACTTATCTTAGTTTTCTAACAATAAATTGTTTATAAATAATTAATGATTTTAAGAGAGAGTACATGGGAAAAACCAACTTTTACTTCATAATGAAATTTATATTTCACTATGAAAATCAAAAATAGAGAGAGAGAAAGATCAGAAGACACCTGCAGTGTGAGTTCTTAGAACAGCAGTTGTACATGAAATCTCTTATAAGTAAGCCGTCATGTATTGATGCTGAGAAACATTTAGAAATCTGACAAAATAAGCTTAGAAAAAATGTATACTATTGGCAGCTTTAGAAAGGGGAAATAGGTAAAGTTTGATTATTAGAGGAAGTAACTGAAAATATTTTAGAAAACAAAGGACAATTTTTTATAGAAAAAAAGAGAACTATTGAAGAACACATTCTTAAGAACCAAACAAAAATATGTAACATAGCCAAAAACAACCAGGTACTAGAACAAAATTCTGCATATGGCTCAATTAGCAAAGCGTTGGGGAAAATTTCATTTGCTGCTTCAGATTTTAAATTAAAATTAAAAATACTTACAAGTGTCCCTTATAATTCAATCTATGCATTTCTTGCGTTCATATAGCAAGCTTGACAAGTGAGGATACCACATTATCAGAATCTGATTCGTGAGTTTCTGGTAGTGATAATAACCATCCAGATAGCAAGGAATCTATCCAAACATTTTCCTGAATTGTTTCAGTTCCAAAATTCAGAAAGGAGAAATCAGAGAGCAGAGGTTAAGACTGCAAGTGATACCTTGAGATATATATATATATATATATATATATATATGCAGATATCTATATGTAGATATATATGTAGATATCTATATGTAGATATCTATGTAGATATCTATATGTAGATATATAGATATATATTTGTAGAGTCTGAGAAAATGATAGAATGTAGTTTATTCTGTCATCGTTATATTACACATATATATCAGCAGAATAATCCTGGAAGTTTGGTACTGCTATTATTTTACAGATGAACCTAGAGAGGTTATGTCTCCTAATATGCCATTCTCTCCTACTAGAAAATGTTGTTATCTCTGAATTTGTCTTAACTCTCTGTATTCAGGCAGTGCTAATCCCTCCATTTAACTGTGGCTACTCATTTACTCCCTTCTTTTTACATATACATTAAAACCACTATAGTTCAGGTCTTCATAAATTCTCACTTGGAATATTACTATAGATTTTTATTTATTCTTGTCTCCTATCCTTTTCTGCTATATAATTCTCCAAGGTTAAACTTGCTAAGCAAAGCTCTAATCATAGTGACTATTTTTAATAACATATTCTAATGTGTAATATATACTTATATGTAATATATAGCATATTAGTGTATTAATAACATAATGATATACTGTATTATCATATGTTAATAATATAGGGATATATCAAGAATCTCTTCAATGGTCCTAACTTACAAATCTAGCTCTAACTCCCACCCCCTTACTGCCCTGACTGAGTCATTCTAAGGTCTTGTTAAAATATAGTATTCACTATTTTTGAAATCAGCCAACATTTTTCCTGCATCTTATGCTAATGTCTCTCTTGGAATGCTTCCACAACCCCAATTCACACACTGAAATCATATTTCCCCATTTAAACTCAAGTTCAGACATTACCTTTTTAATGAAATATTTTATGATTTCTTGCTAACAGTCATCACTCCTTAGTTTAAATTGCTAAAGCTCATTGCTTCAGCATTTATTATGACTGTTCAACAACTATTGGAGTTGATTATATATCTGTCTAAGCCTAAGTGGTTAGTTCCCTGATAAAGTGGACTGCATCTTGTTCATTTGTATTTATTGTATTCACCACAGTGATATGAACCTCATGATTAATATATATTTGTCAAATTTCATTATATAGATTTGTTCTAACCAGTGTTGTCACATTGTTCTTTTGCTGTTTCCTTAATATTCAAGTTTAAATAACCTTCATGCTCAAAAACCACAATGTATTGATTATATGGATTATATGAACAAGATGTCTTTCCAAATACAATTATTGAGTAACCACCAAGTGCAGAAAATTCCAAGTCTCTGACAGGAAGAATAGGAAAAAAATAAAGTAAGTGAATCATAATGCAAATTTTCATGCAATTTTCCCTCAAGTGGTGAAGACGAACATGTAAACATAAGTAAGATATAATGTCGTGCAAAACTAAATAAATGAAAAATAGAGGCCCAAAAAGCAGAGAGAGGAGGGTATTTATTCTGAACCAAAGGATCAGAGAAGGGTCACCCTTGAAGGAAAACTATGATTTGGCCTTAAAACTGGGGGAAAATGTTTCAGGCTGAGCAGAGCGTATGGAAAAAACAAAACAAAACCTGAAATTGGCCATTTCAAGAGTAAAGGATGATGTTGTGTTGGTAAGGATTTGGGTGTGAAAAGATGTGGCAGTAGAAAGTGGGGTGGTGGGGAGGACTCAATTTCAAGACGGCCCTAAATGCCATATGCAAAGTGTAAAATTCATATGTTATGAGAATAAAATGAAATGAGAAAGCGTTGAAGGCTTTGTTTTATTTCTGTTTTGTTTTGTTTTGGTAAAGTGAAAACCACTGAAAGTGTGTTCCTTTTTAATTTTATTTTATTATTATTATTATTTTTTTGTAAAGTGTTAGAGTGGAGTAGAGCTTGAAAGCTGACATGATTGGCATGGCTGGCTGATGTAATTATCTGCTATGTGATTTTGATCATGACACCTCAATTCAACAAACATTTAATGGGCATCTTCTGTTTCCCAGGCAATGAATTAAGTACTAGATATCAATATATTAATAAAACTCAGACATTGATAAATCAGTAGTTCTCTCAAATATGGGAAATAGACATGTTACAAAGAAATTATAGTGGGAAGTTATTATTTATGAGGATGGAGTTTCAGTTTGGGAATATGAAAAAAGTTCTGAAGATGGATGGTGGTGTAACAATGGCATAACAATGTAATCATACCTAATGTCACTAACCTCTACACTTAAAAATGGTTAAAATGGTAAATGGTACAGCTTACTACAATAAGAAATTAATTATAATACAATATGACTAATGTGAAAATGGGAGTAAGTACAAGGTTTTATAATATTACAAAACAGAGTAACCAGTTGTATGGGCACAAAAGAGGAAAAGCAGATGGTATTATAAAAGTTTTCCTAGAGAAATTTTGCCATTTGCAATAACATGGATGAATGTTGAGACATTACACTAAGTGAAACAAGTCAGACAAAGAAATACTGTAAGACCTTACTTATATATGTAGAATCTAAGAATGTTGAACTCACAGAAATAGAGTAGCTTGGTGGTTGCCCAGGCTGGAGGGGTGGGAGAAATGGGAGAGGTTTGTCAAGGATACAAACTTTCTGTTATAAGGAATAAGATTAGAGGATCTGATGTATATACCATGGTGGCTGTAGTTAATGATACTGTATTGTATACAGCAAATTTTAAGAATTGCTCGAACAGGAGATGTTAAATGTTTTCACCAGCAACAACTAAAAAATGGTAATTATGTGAGATGATGGAGGTGATGTATTAACTAACCTTATTGTAGTAAACATTCCAAAATATGTACATATATCAAATTACTGTTTTGTATGCCTTAAACTTACACAATATATTTATCAATTGTATCTCATTAAAGGTGGAAAAATATTTCAGAATCTTCCTAGAGAAAAAAAAATTACCTAGAATTTGAAGGATGACTTTAAAGAGCTTACCAGATGGACTTGGAGGAAAAGAAGGGAAGCAGGCAGGAGGAGGGATGGGGACTAGGCTGCAGAAAATAGCAGATCTGGGTAGGGACGCCTGGAGCCTGGGCAACAATGAGCCAATGAAGAGTCATTAAGGAGGGAAGGAATGTGATCACATTTTCAATTTTGCAGACCAGTGGGACCTCTGAAGGTTAAAGGTAAAAAAATGTATATGATAGCCAAAGTACCATGTTTATAGTTCAGATTTTGAAAACTCACTATGATTTTTGAAAGAAACAAGGGACTAGTGTCAGAAAATACTGAACTGTGTAGAATGGAGGTATTACCAAGTCTGGCATTTTTTGTGTTCTTTTAGTAATGGAAAATAATATAAATTAAAGAATCAAGACAATATTGTAAATAAATATATATACATAATAAAAATTTGCTGTCATTTTATGCCTCTTTGAATAACCCCACTTAGGTAGATTGTATTGTTAACGTTGAATACATTTTCCAGGCCATTGTCCTACAAAAGTGAGTTCAGGTTATTTAGACACAGAAAATACAATAAAACCTTTATTTCTTGCAGAGTATTTTTGTTACTGCTTAAAATTGGAAAACCACACACACACACACACACACACACACACACACACACAAAATGTACAATAAAGGGAAGTGCAAAGAAGAATAAATAGATTACTTCCTAACAATGTGTTCTCTTTTAGCAGAAGCCCATCTACTCTTAAAATTATTTAATTAAATGAGACAAAATGGATTATTTAGAAGTTACAGTAAAAACTTAATTGACAGACTAATTTTCACTGAATGTACAGGTGTGCTTATTTTAAAAGCTTTTCTACATGGCTGCATTATACATAAAAAGAACTGGCACATTGAATTGTAGGCTGAACTATATAAATTTTTTTATATTGCTTTCATTCTGTGTTGTTTATTCCAAGCAGTGAATTTACCAACTTTCAATTAGAATTTTCTTAAGGAAATTAGCATTTCATTTCACTTCCTCTATAACCAGCCTTATCCTGGGAGTCTAATTTCCTAAGGAAAAATTAAAGAACTTTCATGGGTATATCAAGTATCATTTGCATTCAGAATATTGGATCAGAATGGTGAGAGGAGCTACTGGTAGCAAGTTCACGTTTGGGAAACTTGTAGGACCATGGACTGTGGCCATTGCTTTAAATACATTACACCATTAAGTCATCGAAATGATGTATTGGGTTTGGATAAGACCCAGTACTCTGTGGAATCCATGGAAATGAATGGAGACAGTGAATAGATGCAGGTAAAGGGAGACCCTACCTTAAAAAGCAAATAAAAGTCTGGGAAGGAGCAATGAGAGATGTGAGACTCAATTGAGTCAAGAGTTAACGAAGCAAAAAGAAGGGCACCTGGGTGGTTCAGTCGGTTAAGCATTGGACTTTGGCTCACGTCATGATCTCACAGTTTGTGAGTTCAAGCCCCACCTCAGGCTCTGTGCTGACAGCTCAGAGCCTGGAGCCTGCTTTCGATTCTACGTTTGCCTCTCTTTCTGTCCCTCCCCTGCTCACTCTCTGTCTCTCAAAAATAAGTAAATATTATTTTTTTAAGTGAAGCAAAAAGAAAAAGAGAAAGTGAGAAAGAGAGTTTTAAGTGTAGAGATTGGAGATGGCCAACAGTGTCAAATGTCTTATGAAGACATAAAAGATTATGTTTAATATGAGGTGATTAGATTTACAATTAGGTTTCTGGAAATGTTTGCAAGGACAGTTCCAATAAAATATAATGGAAGGAGAATAGCTGTGATGGAAAGAATTTATGAGTCAATTATAAGTTTAGAAATGGAGATGATGAGTAATATTCTTCTGAGAAGTTTGGCAAAGAAGGAGAGAGGAGGTTAAAAGCTGAAAAGGTAGGCAATATTGAGAAATAGCCTATTGAAAAAGCTTTCGGCCAAGGAGAAAACAAAGGAGAAGCGATTTTTGATGGGCACCCACAATAGAGGATGGGCATGGTTTCAAGATCTATTGTAGGTAGTAGAACTCTTTCCTCTGAGAAATGGAGAAGGGAGAATGGAATATGCAGTGTAGAGATAAAGGAGGAGATTGATTTGGAGGGAAAAGAAGGCATAGAGATTTTATCAGAAATATTTTTCCCAAGGAAATAAGGGTCCTTTGCTAAGGGAGGTGGGAACAGAGATACTTTTTATGAACTTAAATAAAATTAAAATAAGACAATGTAGAATATGGCAAGGAGCCAGTAGGACCAAACAATGAAGGGGCATCCGGGTGGCTCAGTTGGTTAACTATCTGACTCTTGATTTTGGCTCAGGTCATGACCTCACAGTTGATGAAATTGAACCTTGCCTTGGGCTCCGGCTGACAGCACAGAACCTGTGTGGGATTCTCTCTCTCTCTCTCTCTCTAAAAATAAATAAATAAACATATTTTTAAAAAAAGATTAAACAAGGAAAATCTCTCAGGGGAGATGCTCATTGAGTTCCCCAGTGAACTTATAATGGCTGGTTTCCACAACACTTACAAACTGAAACAACATGGATTCTACCATGATGTTTCCTTATGTAAATGTATCAAGGTTTGTTATACATCACAATTTGAAAGAAAGAAATAGGAATATGAAATTGAAGTTGTTTCAGATGACTTTGGCCACTTTGAATAAATCCAGAAGTGAAATGCTTTTCTAAAATTTGACAGGGGTAAAAATCAGGAAGCTTCTAAAATCCACGAGCAACTTAGCTATATTTACATAGTTGGAAAGAAATTTAGTAGCTGAACATGATCCAGAAAAATGTGGAAAGTGAGAGAGCTTTAGTAAAGAAATTTGCTTTGGGGGAACTGATAGCAATACTCATCTAAACTTATGTGATCATTTATTTGAAGACTTAATGAAATGACCAAGCCATTTTCCTCTTCAAATTAAAGCTGCCATTTCTGTGAGTGGAAGGCTCCAGATGTAGAAATAAGAGACCACTGCAAAAGTTCTTGAGTTATTTCAGATTCATAAAATTCATAATTATTTATCTCGATAGACTCTGCCAACTACTTGTTTTTTGGTTCTTTTCATTCTCTTTCCCAGTTCCGTGAGATGAATGTCTATTACTGCCTTCATAAAAATGATTAATCGTACAACCACCTTCTAATTTCCTGCATGTTTACATATTCCAGATAGCCTAATTCAGGTGACTAGCTTATTTTCACCATTAGTAAATGTATGAAACTATTTTCATCATTAGTAAATTCAATGACCAATTTTGAATTAACATTCTCACAGAAAGTCAAATACAAGTTTTTCTGTGTTTTATTAGCATTTGAAACAAGTCATTATCACTACACTTACCTGAAAATATTATTTGTTTAATGACAGCAGTGTTTGCATAAAGTAATGACATCTTGCAGCTCCCAACTTCTGTCGCTTGAAGACAATGTAAAACTCTCCAATGTGACATTTTTAGCTTGCCTGCAAACTATTATGACTTTCTGATAGACTCACTTATTGGAAACCTATAATTCCTGTTGGAGTTGTATCATTTTGGGTTAGAAAATTGGGTAGTTCTTAATTGATTTTATTTCATGGAAGAGTTTAATAATAGTTGAATGATGTCCTTTTTTTGTTTTACTTTGGTAAACTCAAAGCTTCAGCATTGTCAAACCAACTGTTATTCACAAAGGCCTACAGTTGCTTATTATACTTCTAGATTATCCTTCATGATGATACTGTATTGTAAAGATAAGTGTAGATACTGTAAATTGCTCACGTTATTATCATCAGTAGGAAATGTCTTCTTTGCTGTTGATAATTGTACTGTTCCAACACAAAGAATCTTTCCCCCAAAAAAAGGAAGTCAAGATGTCTTATGACAACATATGTTAAAACGCAACAATGAAAAGAGCTAAAGAAATGGCTGTTTGCTACTCCCACTGTTTTTACTATTTCCAAAACCTGTGTGAAGCAATTGTTTAAAATATAGGTTAAAGTTGTCTCCTGTTGTGTATGAAACATTTGAAGTCTGTTTGCCAATTTTTTTTACTTTTTCCCATTTTGGTTAGAATCTTTTCCCTGATGAAAGCATAGGATTTGTTTTTCTAAGATAGCAGGAATGACTTTTTTATCTTTGCATATGGAGATTATGAACTGTTTTTTTTAATCTTTTAACAGCAAGATCATGCTTGACATTAATACTTTGATCATAAGCATCATAAATTGACCCATTTTATTTTACCCATATGTTTACTATAGCATTCTTATTAATTTTAAAGCTGACAAATTTGAAAAAGATTACTTTTAAAAAATATAAAAGGAATACTGAAATTTAGTGGGCGACAAGGTAGAGGAAAAAAAAAGATTCCAGTTGAGTCATAGAATATCACTTTCTAATTTTGTAACTGCTGGCAAATTATTTACTGTCTCGGCAGCTCAGTTTTCTTATCTGTGAAATAGAATACTAATAAATTTGGGATCAGCCTATCTTTCAAAGAAGGCATGATACTTGGATGAGATTATATACAAGGGAGTACTTGGTAAACTTGAAGTGCCAAACTTGTATTGCTATTACAAGGCTCAAAAGGCCAATATCAGCTACTTATTAGTTGAGAAGATGAAAAATATTTTCTGTTGACAATTTCAACTTTATGGTAAACAAAATAACAGTACTTTCTTTTATGCCCACGACTAAATCTCCTTTTCTTGGAAAAAATAAACATTTATTCATAAGATGATTGTGTAGCACAACATGCATTTTATAAATTACTTTGTAATTCACTTATTTATGCAGTTGGTAAAAATAACAGCAGTCTACAGTTTTTTGAGAGATGATTCTGTGCCTGCTGAGCACTATATATCTCCCAAAACACATGCATACAGTTTTCAGTTAATCATCCCAATTAATTTATGAGAGAAATAGAAATATTACTAGCATTTTGCAAATGAGGAAATTGAGACTTAGAGAAATTAATAGAATTATTTTCAGAGTTATCACTAGTCAGTAAGAATACAGAGCCAGGATATCTGACTTGAGATTGGAGTGTTTAACAGTAGCCACTAGGCTGCATGGCCTTTCTCTTAATAACAAAATGTCTTTATGTATGAGAACTTTATGTATTTTTAAATAAATACTTTGCCTTCTACCAGTAACTAAATTCATCGTGACATCCTCATATTTGTTGTATTCTTGTGGATGAGTTCAAGATTCATAGTTTCATTATATTGACAGGGATAAAAATAGGTGTTAACTAAATTAATAAAACATACATTAAATCAACTAGTTAGTTTTTAAACTGTTGAATATTGGATTGAAATTAAACAATTAACTCTATAGAAAAGATTTAAACATCTAGATATTTGCAGTTTGGAAAAATAAGATTACTGGATTTTAAACTTTGCATCTAAGTGTTTTTTCTTGGTGTAGACTTCAGTGTCAGTGACTCTGACTAGTGCCCTGAAGTAAATAGCATGGCAATGTTGTGTTGGCCCCTATGTTTTCAATGTAGAAAATGTGAGACCTCAGATTATATTGAAGAAGATCAGAGAGTTTTTATAACACTTCTTTATTCTCATTTCATTTTCGTTAGGGAAAAACAAAAAAAAAATTTAGTGTTGAGAAATTTGGAAGTTTCAAGTAGGTGAACTTTTGAGACATTAAAAGGAAATGGATGGGGGTGCCTAGGTGGCTCAGTTGGTTAAGTGTTGGATTCTTGGTTTCACCTGAGGTCATGATCTCATGGTTTCATGAGTTCAAGCCCCACATCAGTCTCCAAGCTGACAGTGCAGAGCCTGCTTGGGATTCTCTGTCTCTCTTTCTGCCCCTCCCCCACTTGTACTGTCTCTGTCTCTCTCAAAAAAAAAAAATAAACTTAAAAAAAATTTTTTAAGGAAGGAAAGGAAATGGATGAACAAAAAGGATGCATGAATTGCTTTAATTTCTTTTTTTTTTTGTAATTAGTAATTTGACTGCTCATGATTATACTTTTTAAAAACTTAATAGCAGAAGACATCACAAATTTGATCAGCTATTATTTATCATATGCTGTTTGTCTCTATTTGGGCTGGTATAACATAACATTGGATGTTTAAACAACAAACATCATTTCTCATAGTTCTGGGAGCTAAGGTGTCCAGAGTCAAGATGCTGGCAAATTTGGTGCCTGGTGAGAGCCCACTCCTGGTTCAAAGATGGCTGTCTTCTCACTGTGTACTCACATGGCTAAATGGGCAAGGGAGCTCTCTGGGTTCGCTTTTATTTATTTTTTAAAAATTGTTTTAAATGTTTAATTTTGAGAGAGAGAGACAGAATCTAAAGCAAGCTTCAGGCTCTGAGCTGTCAGCACACAGCCTGACACGGGCTTGAACTCATGAACCACAAGATCACGACCTGAGCCAAAATCGGACACTTAGCCAACTGAGAAACCCAAGTGCCCCTCTGAGTTCTCTTTTATAATGATACTAATCCCAATCATAAGGGCTGAGCCCTAATGCACTTATCACTCTCAAAGGCCTCACCTCTTAATACCATCTCACAGGGGAATAGAGGACAGAGGGATTTCAGCATATGAATTTTGAGGGGAAACAAATGTTTAGAACAGCACTAAGCCAAACTGCGAAGTTTGAAGGTACAGTCCCCTACAAGACTAGCCTCACTTCTGATCCTAACTGCAAATTCAAGGGATTTGAAAATCCACTCTCAGATTCAGTAATTCACTAGAAAGACTCATAGATCTCACTAAGAGCTGTTACACTCAGGGTATGTTTTATTACAGGGAAAGTATATAGATCAAAATCAGCCAAGGAAACAAATGCATAGGGCAAAGTGTAGGAGGGCTCCAGAGGCTGTTTCTGTTGTTCTCAGGATGCATTACCTTCCTAGAATTGGTCCATAACAATATGCACAGAGCCTACCAACCAGAGAAGCTCACCAAAGCTTTGATGCTTAGATTTTTATTACGATTTCCTTACATAAACATGATAGTCCATGTGGCTGATCTCAGCCTCCAACTCAAGATGCAAAACCTCCTAAATCATATGGTTGGTCTTTCTGGGATAAATGGCCCCCAACTTAAGACTATTGTATGTGCCATCCTAGGAACTACAATGTCCAGACCTTGCCCTAAACAAAGACATTCCTAGAAGTCATGGCACAGATCACCTCCTAAAAGCTAAGGGTTGGGCCAAAATCTTTACTATACAACAATAAATTATCTTAACTGTCTATCTTAATTGAAGATTTTTACAAACACTAAGTGCTGATAATATCTCCTTATTTAGTAACGTGTTGATAAGGCAAATATGTTATTTTTCACCCAGAAAACACTGCCAGTGGGACATAAGGGGATAGTAACTTATAAGCACGATCAGAATATTTGTTGAGAAAGTTTTGTAACAGAAAAAGCATGACAGAGGGAGAGAGGGGAAAATACAGTCTTTTAAGAGAAAATTGCAAAACAGATTATAGTGTCATTAGAAATATTTGGGGGCACCTACTGTTTTGGAGGCATTAGGCTGGGCCAAACACTAAAGTGGTGCTTTTACACTCTGGTTTAGGCAGATTCAATCACTTGCCTCTCCTCTCCTCAGGTTTATGGATCTCTACATCATGAGGTGATTGCTATTAACAGTGAAAATTTATTGAGATCCTATTATTGCCTCAACACCATACAGCCATTTTAGAGATGCAGAAACATGGTTCTAAAGCTAGAGGTAACTCACCTGAAATATACAACTAGTAAATTACTGAGCCACTAGGGTTTTCTTGGCTCCATTCATTTCTTCAGATCCTTACTTTTTAAAACTCTTCATAAGGTTTTGGTTATTCCCCATTGATTTCCAGAAGTGTAGCTATTATCTATCCAAATGATTGGATGGATTTGTACCCACACAAATGTTTCTGTATGTTTTTGTATGCTGAATAAAGCAGTTGGAGGAAGAAAATAAGTTAATACTATAACGTTAGAAGAAAAGCAGTCTGCTGAAGCTCTGGTCCTTTTTTTTTTTAATCAGTTATTTCTGATATATAGGATCTGTCACTAAAAAAGGTAAATAAATGGAGAGGAAATATACCATAATTGAATAGTTCTCAACTAGCATCACCTATAAAGCATTTGAAAAATATAAATATATCTAGAAATTCTTATCCATTGTTAGCATGAGACCTGGCTATATTCACTTTAAAAGAATAAGTGTTATAATTGATTCCTATGTTAGCCTAAGATTAGAACTAGAGTAAGGATATAGTAGAGGAAAACCATGGGTTTTGAAGCAAACAGACAGGTTTGACTTTCTAGCCTGCCATTTATAAGCTATATGATTTTCCCTGAGTCAGTTAGTATTTTTTAATGTTTATTTATATTTGAGAGAGAGAGAGAGAGAGATGGAGACAGAGTGCGAGCAGGGAGGAGCAGAAAGAGAGAGGCAGACACAGAATCCGAAGCAGGCTCCAGGCTCTGAGCTGTCAGCACAGAGCCCGACGTGAGGCTCGAACTCATGAGCTGTGAGATCATGCCATGAGCTGAAGTCGGACACTTAACTGACTGAGCCACCCAGTATTGCCCCTAAATATTTTTTAATGAATCGGTTAACATTTTTAAATCTGTGAGTGTCTATCAGTAAAATATGAATGAGATCAATAACTACTTACAAACCTGTAAGAATGAAGTAACAAAGTAAAAAATCTAGCACAATATAAAAATACTCAATAAATGATAAATATCATGCTGATAATCAAAATGGTGATGGCTCTTACTTCTCTAATGAGAATAATTTGGGAGACATATAAACTTGTTCTATGAAGAGATGATTAAAATGCTGTGCAAATGCTCAGGACCATTCTTCCCAAAGCTAGTTAGAAACTCTAGGGATATGATTTGGAAAGTATGATTAAATTTCACCAAAAACTTTTCTTGAAATTAACATGCTCAAAACACTATTTCAGGTATCAAACATAAGGTTCAGAGGATGACACCTATAGGCTCAGTGTGGAAGTATTAACGGGTGCAGATCTAAGTCCTGATTTGCTGCAAGAGGACACTGATGAGATAAATGTTTGAACCAACTTACCTCTAGTCATTCAGACCATAATCCAGCTCTAATATGTATTCTGATTTACATGTATGACTAAGCTAACATCGAACCCTGAGTCACCTTGCTTTACTGGCTATTTGTGATAGAATATTAAGTAGGGCCCATCTGTCCAATATGACCACTTTATAGCAAAGCCCCCAGTCCAACATGGTGCTCCAACCAAGGTGCTCTACTATCTTTTCACACTTCTGACCATGGTAACAGAAACCCTAATGGTTATTAAATTCATTGCTCAGGGCCATGCTCCCTTGAAATTTAAAGAATCTCCTTCCACTTATGTCAGAATTAGACTCATCACAAGGATAGTGCATCATCTTAGACATACTTCTTGTAACAACCAAAGTAACTAATTTTATCTGTATATAAACTCAATATAGTGCTTCTAAAATATACAGCTGGTTCTAACTCACAACATCCATTTCTACAAGTTGTTTTTATCCTTTCTTACTGATAGAGTTTATCACAATTTTTATTGACTCAACCGACACATACACACACGCACAATGACTTTGGGTTGAAGTGCCTGCCATAGTTGTCATCACTCTAGGCAGCAAGAAGGGGATAAAGATGTATATAAAGATAAATCTTAGGGGCATGATAAGGAAGCAGCACACATGATTTTTGTTTACATGCCATTGAACAAATACTCTGAGCTGTAAAGGAGACCAACAAGTGCATTCTCTAGTCATATGGCTGTATGCAGAAGTTCTGTTGCTAAAGAATGGGGGAATTGATATTAATGTGCAACAAGGAGCCTCTAGAACACATGGAATATAAGGAATGCTCGGGGAGCACCTGGGTGGCTCAGTTAAGTGTCCAACTCTTGTTTCGACTTAGGTCAACAAGCCTCTTATCAGGCTCCATGCTGATAGTGCAGAGCCTGCTTGGGATTCTCTCTCTATCCCTGTCTCTGCCCCTCCCGTGTTCTCTCTCTCTCTCTTTCTCTCTTTCTCTGTCAAAATCAATAAAATAAACTTCAAAAAATAAAGAATGCTTGAGATTCATTGGTAAATTGAATAAAGTCATACAAAAATATGTACACAAATATCAGTAGCATTCCCACACTAGCAGTAAATAAATAAATAGAAATAAAAAGTAATAAAATCAAGGGGCATTTGGGTGGCTCAGTCAGATGAGCTTCAGACTCTTGATTTTGGCTCAGGTCATGATCCCAAGGTCATGGGATTGAGTCCCGCATCTGGCTCCATGCTGAATGTGGAGCCTGCTTAAGATTCTTTTTCTCTCTCCATCTGCCCCTATCCCCCACTCATGCATTCTCTTTCTCTCTAAAATTAAAAAAAATAATAATAATAAATTTTAAGTAGCAAAATCAAAATAACAAAAATTGAAGACCATCAAAACGATTTATTAAAAATGTATGCAAAGGTAACAATTTAAGATCTTATTTATATTTAGCAGAAACAACTTTCACTCAACATTCATTGAAATAACAATTGTAACTAACAATTATAGAGTACCTAGAGAGGCCCTCTTCTAAGTGTTTTATGCATTTTAAGTCATTGTGTCTTTACATTAGTAGTCTTTGAGGCTGCTATTACAAACATCATTATTTACAGAAAAGGAAACTGAAGCCCGGAGAAGGTAAATAATTCATGTAAGTTTATCCTGTCAAAAGTGGCAGAACCAGAACTCTACTTCATATCTCCTGCTTTTTTTTTAATGTTTTTTATTATTTATTTTTGAGAGTGAGAGAGACAGAGCACAAGCAGAGGAGAGGCAGAGAGAGAGAAGGAGACACAGAATCCAAAGCAGGCTCACGGCTCTGAGCTATCAGCACAGAGCCTGACGCGGGGCTCGAACTCCTGACTACAATATCATGACCTGAGCCAAAGTTGGCCACTTAACCAACTGAGCCACCCAGGAGTCTCATATCTCATGCTCTTAATCAGCACTTTGTATAATCCCCTTGGACAAGTAGCAAGCACTGTTTTGGCCCTTGAGGACATACCAGTAATCAAATCAGAAATTATCCCTGCCTCAAAGAGCTTGTGTTAGAAACATATAAATTTAAAAATAATTTCAGATAGTAATAAATTCTATGAAACAAATCACGTGGGGCTATGGATAGAAAATATTGCAAAGCTAATCTACAATTATTTTTAAGATATTTCTTTGTTCTCTCAGTTCTTACTTTTGTAATACTATTAATCAGTGTCATTATGTCATCCAAAATTCCTATTTTGACCAGAGAATACAAAAGAGCACATAAGAAGAACACATTCACTTCATTGAGTAATTTCATTGTCAAGGATAATTTATCCTATATTTCTACTGACTTAAATGGCATTAGAAACAATGTGTGAAACTGAGTAGAGAACGGAAGCCTAAAAACTCAAGAAATGGAGTTACAGTTCTGACTTTCACTGGGTCCATTTGAACAGTTTTGATTTTTTTTTTTATTTCACTTATTTTTTTTTATTTGAATATAGTAGACACACAATGTTGCATTAGTTTCAGGTGTACAACATAGTGATTCGATGAGTTTACACATTATGCTATGTTCACCACTTGGGTAGCTACCCTCTGTCCCCATGTATCGCTACCACAATATCATTGATTGTATCCCCTATGGTGTTTTTTATTTTTAGTTTTTTAAAATATTTTTAAGTTTATTTATTTATTTTGAGAGAGGGTGGGGAAGGGACAGAGAGAGAGGGAGGGAGATGGAGAATCCCAAGCAGGCCCACACTGACAATGCAGAGCTTGAACTCACCAACTCACGAGATCATGACCTGAGCGGAAACCAAGGGTTGGATGCTCAACCAACTGACTCACCCAGGCATGCCTCACCCCGCCACCCCCCACCCATTGCAGCTTTTTAAAAAAGAGATAGGCATGATCTACTACATCAGGGATCAGCAAAACTTTTCTGTAAAGAACCATCTAATAAATATTTTGGGCTCTGTGGGCCAGATGGTCTCTGTCACAACTACTCTACCATTATAGAGTGAAAGCAATCATGGACAATCATGTAAACAAATGAACTTGGCCATGTTCCAGTAAAAATCGATTTATGGACACTGGAAATTGAATTTCTTATACTTTCTGTGTGTCACAAAGTATTATCCTTCTTTTGATTATTTTTCAACCATTCAAAAATGCACAAACCATTTTTTAGCTTTCAGTCCTGACAAAAATAGGCAGCCTGAGGGCTGTAACTGAATACCTTTGCACTAGATGACCACTTAGGGCCTGTCCTGGAGGTTCACTGTCAGAGGCCTTCAGCAGCTTTTCACTGCACCTGCCTACCTCAACCTGCGCAAGAGATGAGACAAAAACCCTGAACTGAAGACTTCATATGCACTCATCCTCAAAGGGTGTAGAATGGTCACCTGGAAGTATATTCAAATTCAGATTCTTTAAAATGGAGTCTACATTTTTAACAAGCATCCTAGGAGACTTTGATGCATGTGAGTTTGAACTGCTAACAAGAACCTGGACCTAAATATGACATAAACATAGAACACAGAACCCGTAAACTGGAGATTACAAAACAATGAGGTAAGCAGCTCAGTAGAAATCAGCAGGAGCCAAACAAAGAATACCAGGTATTCTGTGAAAAGTGGATACTAGGGAGTAGTTAGAAGTTCGTGTGGACAAGCGGGAAGAAAGTGGCAAGTTTAAAACCCTCTTCTATATGGAATACTTAATTGGGTGCTGTGAATAAGTTCTGCCCTGACTGAGAAAAGAAGGGTGAGGGCGAGAGAGGAAAGGAGCAAACACACCGCAAATGGGAGCTGTAATCTGCCTGCGTGGGAATTTACTTCCTCCCTGAGCCATTCTGGCATCTGCTAGCTCTGTGACTGTAGGCAATTTCCTGAACCCTCTTTGCCTCAATTAGCTCAACCCTTCTAATGAACTTATCGGGTTGTTGTGAGGTTTTAATAAGTTAATACAGGTAAAGTGCTTAAAGGCACCAAGTACCTTCCAGTAAATGTTTTTTTTTTTTAATTTTTTTCAACGTTTATTTATTTTTGGGACAGAGAGAGGCAGAGCATGAACGGGGGAGGGGCAGAGAGAGAGGGAGACACAGAATCGGAAACAGGCTCCAGGCTCTGAGCCATCAGCCCAGAGCCCGACGCGGGGCTCGAGCTCACGGACCGCGAGATCGTGACCTGGCTGAAGTCGGACGCTTAACCGACTGCGCCACCCAGGCGCCCCTCAGTAAATGTTTTTAATGCTGATATTGATCTTTTTAGTCACGAGACTGTCCAATTCCTTTTAAAGATGATTGAACTGAGGTCTCGAGAGATGGAGTGTGTGTCCCACAGTGGGACTGACTAGGTAAAGTTTGTTGTGGGGACAGAATAAGGTTTATCATTCATCCTCTGTAAAATTTATTTATCTTTTATCTATGAAAATAAAGTATAAGGACCGTATAAGTTCTGGTCCCTTTCCATTCTGATAGCTTATGATGTATACACATTTAAAAATCACATAAAAATAAAATTGGGATGTGTGCAAAAGAACCATAGCGCATGATTATTACCACTAGAACCCAAGCAAATAGGTACTTTATTTTTTTTTTATTTTTTTTCAACGTTTTTTATTTATTTTTGGGACAGAGAGAGACAGAGCATGAACGGGGGAGGGGCAGAGAGAGAGGGAGACACAGAATCAGAAACAGGCTCCAGGCTCTGAGCCATCAGCCCAGAGCCCGACGCGGGGCTCGAACTCACGGAGCGCGAGACCGTGACCTGGCTGAAGTCGGCCGCTTAACCGACTGCGCCACCCAGGCGCCCTTATCTGTACGCAAATAGGTACTTTAAAAGGAGTTATTCAGAATAATGGGTTTAGTATGCTTCTTTTGCTACTTGGAAGGAAGGACTAAATGAATAAACTCTTTGTATTGCTCTGGCTTCCTTTTTTATACGCACAAATGACTAATGGGTATTGTTTCTGCTTTTACGTTTTCTCAAGTACTTTTCAAGCACTTTGAAATGCTTTTCTTTCCCTCAAGACTTTTTCCCTTACCTTAACAGAGCTAAAAAGAATTGTTCCAGGACGAGGCCTATAATTTTGTCACTTCTGCCCTGATAGGGAAAAAAAAGGGAGGGGCAACCAAAAACTCAAGTTTGTATTCACTGTGTTAGCTGTGCCTGGCTGAGGACATCAAATCTAATAGTGCTTGAAAGGGATTAGAGTCCATCTTCAAAAAGGTTACTTTCATTTATTATTTTTTATATGTTTATTGGCTTTAAAAAGTCTCTCTTTTTTAAAGTGTTATTGAGGTATAATTGATATACAAAAGTTGCACATGTTTAATGTATACAGTTTGATGAATTTGGACATATGTATACACACATTAATATCATCACCACAGTCAGGGTACTGAATATATTCATCGCCTCCAAAAATATTTATGTTCTCTTGTTGGTTTGTTTTTGTTTTTATTTTGTTGTGGTAATAATACGAGATCTGTCCTCTCAGCTTATTTTAAAGTGCACCATGCCATATTGTTAACTAAGGGCGTTCTGTCGTATTGGAGTCCCTAGAATTTATTCATCTTGAGTCACTGACAGTTTGTATTCTGTTAACTAAGGGCATTCTGTTGTATGGGAGTCTCTAGAATGTGTTCATCTTGATTCAGTGACAGTTTGTATTCATTGAGCAACAATTCCCCCTCAACTCATCCCTCTGAATGTGCTAAATCTCTTCTCTGATCTCAGAAGCTAAGCAGGGTGGGGGACTGGTTAGTACTCAAATCAGAGAGGTTAATTTTAACGTGACATTTTAAAAGATTCTAATATTTGTTGACGGAAATACAGTGTGTTTGGATTATTAAGGTGGAAATTTTATTCCAAATGTTTTTAATGTTTATTTATTTTTGAGACAGAGAGACAGCGTGGGCAGAAGAGAGGGGGAGAGTGAGAGAGAGAGAGAGAGAGAGAGAGAGACAGAATCAGAAGCAGGCTCTAGACTCTGAGTCATCAGCATAGAGCCCAACACGGGGCTTGAACTCACAGACCACAAGATCATGACCTGAGCCACTAGGACACTTAACCGACTGAGCCACCCAGACGCCCCTGGAAATTTCATTCTAAAACACCCAAAAATTCCTGACAGCAGATGAATCACTCTTGAGTAAACAGATGACAGAAATTTGATTAGTATTAGCTAGATTTACCTTTATTAATTTAATAATCAATATTTACTCAAGGTATCTAATAGTTCTTAGTGTATATAAGGTAACTAAAGCAGAAACTTTTATTCATGTCTTAACATAGTTCATAAAAATAAACATTTCTTGAGACTTTTAAAGACAGACTGTTACTCGCAGAGCCTACTTGCTACTCTGTAAACTAATCACATCTAGACCCATTGGACCATGTAGTTTGCTGTGACTCTCTTCTCCGCAAGTCTTGGTCTCCTCATTTTTGCTTTTTTTTTTTTTTTAATTTGGAGGGTATGGGATAATTACTACAGTCAGTTGTCCTGCCCTCTGCTGAAGGCCATGTCAAGTTAGCATGTTTCTTTTTGTTTTGTTTTGTTTTGTTTCATTTCTTCTGGTTTTAAGTAAAGGGTCGAGTAAATGATTGTGGGAAGTATCTTGAAGGGAAGCCTCTGTTCAAAGCCAAAATGTCTTTTATGATAATCAATACCTTTAGTAGTAACTCCTATTTGCTTTTTTCACTGTGAGACATGTTAAAAGGTAAACTGAAACATATTAAAAATTCTGAGTTTCTTTAAGCAAAAATCCATTCGAATTGAGCAGCAGGGTCAAACTGGAAATGTGTGGGAACCCTCCCTGACAAGACAGGGGTAGAGACAGATGTAGAGAGAGTGCCAACACAAAGAAGGATATTATTTGATTGGCTATTGTAAAGTCTAGTGGGATATTTGTGATTGGCAGTCCTTAACATTTTGATTGCTTAACCCTGTGGCATTTATAGTCTTATTTTGGTTTGCTTATATAGGGTGCCATGGCATTAAAGCCACCTCAGTCTAATGGCCCCTTTGTTTAATTAATTTAACAGTTTATTTTTAAAATAAGATTCTACTGTCTTCGGGGTTGGGGGACAAGTTATTAGCAACTGGCATCATCCTGGGTGATGGATATTGCAATGTATTTTTTCTTGAAATTTAATAAAATTTAAGTCAGACGCTTAAACAACTGACCCACCCCAGGTGCTCCTTATTTATATTTTAAATGGTGGCTTGCTTTCTTGCAGTGATAAGTATATTTTGTTCAGAATGTGTTTTCCTGTTAGTGACACTTTTGGAAAACTCTTTAGGACTTTGTTTTTGCTTTTTGTTCTCTTGACTAATTATTATACTTTACCACAAAGCAGCTTCCTTGGTCGTTTTTATTACTATTCTTTGCTTTTATGACACTCTTAGCTGCTAACCTGCTATAACAGCAGTCCTGTACCTTAACAATGTTCACTAATCCTGTCCATTTTAAATTGTTTTGCATTTTCTGTAGTCATGTATATGCCCCTAATGAAAATACCAGCATTTGACTTTATTATAATTTTAAAGATTAGAGAAATATTTGAATAATGGAAATAAATTAAAGAGTAACCAAGTATCAAAAATGGAATGACTGAAATATCAATTAGATGAACAGAATAGACAGTTTGGTAAAGAATTGTAATTCATATTAGAACTAGGTATTAGTAACTATATTAAATATATAGCTATTGAAATTACTGTTGTTGATTATAATTAAATTGAAAATGAACACCATAAGCATTCTATGCAAAAACAAATCTATCCAGGCAAACATTTGAAATACTGTTGTTATCTATTTTATTGTCTATCTATCTATCTATTCCATTGTCTTAAACTTAAAACTAAAAATAAGAGTTAGGGGCACCTGTATGGCTCAGTCAGTTAAGCATCCAACTCTTCGGCTCAGGTCATGATCTCATGGTTCATGAGTTCAAGCCCCACTTTGGGCTCTATGCTAACAGAGTAGAGTCTGCTTGGGATTCTGTTTCCCTCTCTCTCTGCCCCTCCCCCACTTGCTCTCTCTCTCTCTCTCTCTCTCTCTCTCTCTCTTTCAAAAATAAATAAAAATAAACTTTAAAAAAATGTTTTGCATGCCAGTTATTGTTTTAAAAATGGGCCTTAAAATTTTTAAATTGTTAAAAGGATTTTTTTCACCATTAAAAAGTATATAAGGAATCCTTACGTTTTTAGGTATAAGCAAAATCATTTCATATGTAAAATTTGGAAATAGCCAAAGTTCATGTACTGTTCATGTACTATATTTTCCATCAAAAAATCACCAGAAACTTACTTGTGACTTGCATTTAAATTTGAGCACCCAGTTAATTCATCTAATGGGGATTGGAAAGGCTGGTTAGCCAAAGAGGAGCAGGTTAAACATAAAGGTACATAGTGTGTTCTAATTTATTCAATAAATATTTGTTGACAGAATAGAGGTAGCAGATGGTAAAAATTCTAAACAACCACGAAGTGAATCTTTTTTTTACCTCCAAGCTATTTGATTTTTCACTAGGATATATGAATTCATTTATTAAACCATTGTTTAAATATTTTCTGAACCTGAAAAAGGCAGAATCTCACGTGCAAACGTCTGATTCTTATCTCAAAACAATTTGATCGTTCATCGAATCTGCTCAGTTTCACAAGTTTTCAGGTTATCCATGCTCACTGAAAAATAGTGAAAATGAATATTACATGTGAGCTGACCAAAATGCGTTAGACTACATGAAGGTGTTTTACTCTGGTTTTAATATGCTTCAGTGGTGCTTACAGATCAGTGGCCAAGAGCCAAAGCTAGAAAGTGAAATAGCTATTGGCTTGTTTGAATAAATATCTAAATCTTTATAGTTTCCCAATTAACACAAACCCATATAAAAACACAAATCCAAACTATTGCGACTAGAGAGTTGCTTAAGTGTAAATTGTAAATCTCTAGTGTTCTACTAGTTGCCTTTTTTTTTCTTTTTTTGCTTTTTCATGTTGCAACGTCAGTGGAATCTAAGCATGGAGTTCAGCTAAATTAGAATAAGTATATGTGTAGAAGCAAATTATGTGTTAGTGTAGTGAGACTTCTGTAAGTCTCACTCTTGGAATTGTTAATTGAGTTTGGGGTAAAAATAGATGAAAAGAATCTTTGTTAATTAGACATGGGCACTGTCTGGAAGTTGTTGTTAAGTAGGTAAAGGCAAGTATGAATTCACAAATATCAGAATGAAGATCCTTGGAGAATTAGCATGAGGCATAGACATGATTTATTTTAAAAAGTAGTTGGGCAATTTTCAAAGTAAATTGAAAGGCTTGAGCCACATAAGAGTTATAAATAAAAATGTAAGCAGCATGATTTTTATTCCTAGGAGTAATTGAAGATATTTTCTAACTGTATCTAAATTGTTTTGCCAAATCAAGACAGGTAAATTCCCTTGCTATCAGACCATAGAACTGTAGTCATGACCTAGATAAGTGTTTGGATTGTGTATGCAGTGACTCACTTCAGTAATTTTCAAATGTCATTATAGCATAATGCTTGAACAAGTTTTGAAGCTATCAAACCTGGATTGGAAAACTGTCTGTGTCACATCTTTTTCTGTACAATTTCAAGTATATTATTTATTCCCTCTGTGCTAGTTTCCTCATTTGTAAAATAAAAATAATAATACCCAATTTATAAGACTATTGGGAGGATGAAAAGAAATAATGCATGTCAATTATTTTTCATGTATGTGGCATGTAATAGATATTCAGCATATACAAGTATTATTATTGCTAGCAGTTCTTAATTAGAAATTTAATTTCTAAATTTCTTTTTCTTATTTCTCCTCCTTCCTTATATAACTTCATGGAATGTCCTATACACTAATATTTTCAAAAAATGAAGAAGAGTAAAACCAAGTGAAAATTTAATTTACGTTGCTTTTCTTTTTTATTTTAAGAATTCTTTTGGCAGAAATGAATTTCTAGATACCCTTGGAATTCCATTTTTCCATCTAATGTCGATCTGTTGTAAATCTAAAACATTTAAACATAGCATGTACTTCAGTACACCTGAATAGTATTACTTAGGCTGCAGTATACTTGTAAATATTTTAAGACACAATGAGACAGAAAGTCTGGCTGACTTTCATGAAGCTGCCCTCCCATGATCCCATTCCCATCCTCCTTTTTAGCCTATGCCTTCCATCCTGTCCGCCTCCTAATACTAGAGCTGTGAATATCCCACAAGGCTATGCCACTACTTCTCATTCTTTTCTTCCTATTTTTTTTCTCAGTGAGTTCTTCCATTCTCATGACTCCTTTCTAATCTTGAATCATGTGGTGTGAACACTGGGGAGATTTTAGGTTCACATAGTCTTCCACACAGATGACTAACTTTCTTCTTCATGTATAAATTTTCAAGAAATTTTCCATCCAATTTTTCCAACTCTCTATAGGTCTTTTCCAGTCATATCATCTACTTTCATTCAACAACCTGTAGTATTTCTAGAGTGTCTCCTACTTGTCCATCAGTGTCCTAAGAGCTGGGAATAAATAATCAGATATAGTTTCTGGTCTCAAGGCACTCGGTGTCAAAAGGGGCAGTCAGAAAACCAACAGCTAATTGTGATAAAGAATAATAATTTGTATGACATGAGTTATCGGAGAATGCTAAAGAATTACATAACTTAAATCCCTGGCAGGAGGATGGTTCCAGAACCTGTCCCAGAGTGGGTGACATATAAGTGAAGACCTAAAAGGTGACTCAGAAGCAGTCGAGAAGGAAGAAGCATGTGTAGGGGAAAACCCCAATCCACCTCCTGTGTTTCTCCTTTGCTCTCACATGACTACCACACTCACAACACTTCTAACATCAGATGTATGCATGCATGGATGTGGTAGGGAGTGTTCTTCCACCAAGCATTCACTGAAACCCCATCTATGTGTTCTACAATTTAGCTTAATTCTGACACTCCCTGAAAATGGTGTCACAAGTTAAAGGCTCAGTCCCACATGACTATTCCCTCCCTATTTCAGATGCCAGTTATGAGTAAAGTTGTCACCTGTGTTCCTGACTGATTGGCTATAATCAGAGATTCCCATAACCCCCTCTTTGGGTTCTATTAATTTGCTGGCGCAGCTCAAAGAACTCAGGAAAACAGTTGCATTTACCATTATTAAAGGATACAGATGAACAGCCAGATGAAGAGGTACGTAAGGCAAGGCCTCGGAGGGTCCCCAGCCCGGGAGTTTCAGTCCCTGTGGAGTGGGAGTGTGTCACCCCTCCAGCACATGGATGTGTTTACTAACCTGGAAGCTCCCTGAGCCCCATACTTGGGATTTTTATGGAAGCTTCTTCACATAGGCATGATCAGTCATTAACTCCATTTCCAGGCCCTCTCCCCTCTCTGGATAATTGGGGGTAGAGTTAAAAATTCCAAGTTTCTAATCATGGCTTCACCTTTTGGTGACCAGTCCCCATCTAGGAGCCCATCCAAAGTCCCATCATTAGATCAAAAGATGCTCCAAGTGTTCTTCTCACTTAGGAATTTGCAAGGGTTTTAGGAGCTCTGTGCCAGAAACGGGGCAGAGACATGTGTATATATTTTCTGTTATCTCACAAAGGGCAACTCACTTGAATATAAAAACTTGCAGTCAAGATGGCATTTTGTATGTGACTACAAGTCTTCAATGAACTAGAGCATAAAGTATGAATAAGAAGATGAAGTTGAAGTGGTGAGTGGAGTTTCCATTATCGTCACTACATAATGAATGATTAGTATACATCATATTTGACTAAGTACTTTACTAAAAGGTAGGTATTGTCCCTCATTTTTCAGCAGAGGAACATGAACTTGAGGTTAAGTACCTTGTACAAAGTCATACAACCAGTAATATCTAGAAGGACCAAGACTCAACCTGGTTTTTAAAAAAAATATTTAATGAATGCTATGCTTCTGGAAATAGTCTCCCAAATACACTATTTGTTACCAATTACTTGTTTCTACTTTCAAGAAATCTCAAACTTGGAAAGAAAGGATGGTATAGATGAAAAGTTGATGCAAAGAAGCAAATTTATATAATGTGCTTAGCACAATTTTTGTACATTGTAAGAGCTCAATGAAGGACTTTTGTTGTTGTTTTCTCACTGCTTCTTTCTTTTTTTCCCTTCCTTTATTAGAATGTAATCTCCTGGAGAGAAGGACTTTTATCTGCATTTCCCCCCGTGGCATCTGATACTTAGAACAGCAATCAATGAAAGTTTGTTGAAAAAATGGATTAAGACATTTTAAGCACTAGAGAAATCCCCAAGTTTGAGAATACAGAAATATTAAATAGACTGTTATTTTCTCCCAAATCACATTTCTCCCAAGAATCCATGTTTCTGTGTATTTTCTGACACCTTAAGTATCCAAGTTCTCAACTTTTACTTGTGTTTTAACTTTCTTTTAAAGAGGACATTTACATCATTTGAAGAACTCACTGAAACTTTGCATAAGTCTCAAGCTTTTGTTTTTAATAATGATTTACATTTCCCACACCCTCTGACTACAAAGTTCTTCTCCCAGATATCCACATTGATTCTTCCCTCTTATCTTCAGGTCTCTTTGTAGAAATTACCTAATTCCTAATTAAAATGAATAAATTCCTCCAGGCCATTAAGGAAAACAATTGTTCAAAGGAAAGGGGATAAGAATGGGTCTGTGGGAAGACATAGTGGGATCCCAGAGATAGCCTGGTAGAAAAAAAGGAATGGAGAGCTGGGGTATTTTCCACATGAGAACACAGGACACCAGTAGTCCACTCTATGGGGTCAGAGCTTGTCAGAGATTGAGAAGAGCCAAAAGCAGCTGACAGAGGCAAAGGCAAGAACAAAACTTGGAAGATTGGCTTTGAAATACCATAGTTTGGGAATGCCTAGAAACAATGGGTCAGGCTCTCAGAAGCTAGATGAGCAATCTGGAAATGCAAATAAGGGTCAAGGTGAAGCAATAATAATACCGGGGAGCCTGGGTGGCTCAGTCAGTGAAGCGTCTGACTTCAGCTCAGGTCATGATCTCGCCATATGTGAGTTTGAGCCCCATGTCCAGTTCTGTGCTGACAGCTTGGAGCCTGCTTCAGATTATGTGCCTCTCTCACTCTGCCCCTCTCCCCGCTCATGCGCGCACACGTGCACTGTCTCTCTCTCTCTCTCTCTCTCTCTCTCTCTCTCTCTCAAAATAAATATTTAAAAGAATAACAATAAGCCATACAGCAAGAAGCACAGAGATAGCAGAGTGTTTGTTGAGGTACTTTAACTTTTTTTTTAGTTTGCTGTCATTCTTTTATCTTTATCCACATAATATTTTCCACAGGAATACCGAACAACCTATAGTACCGGGAACACAAACAGCTTGTGTTCTTCTATTCACATGGACAGTTTTGGACATGGACAAAATGGACAGTTTTCTCCCATTGTCTCCCTGGTAAATTCTTAGCCACTCTTCAAAATCTCCACTTAGACATTCCATGCTCTTTGTTGCCTTCCACGTCCCCTGTTACACTTGCAAAGGCACTTTTAGTGGTAAGTGACAGAAAAGCAAGTTTGAGCAAAAAAGAGAAATTTGGAGCTCATATTAAAGAAATGCCAAGGATAGAGATGATTTGAGAATGGCTAGAATTAGGAATAGAAGTGATTCATTAGGGCTCTGTCTTTTTCATTTGCTTTTCTCCATAAGGCAGAACTGATGGTAAACAGCCATCCTGATTGTATCCTGTCAGCTTATCTCCCATAGTAGAAAAAGAATCTTCCCCGCCCCCATATCTCTGCCAGAAACATCTGAAGCAATATTCTGATTGCCCTGGCTTGGATCATGTACGCATGATTTGCCCTGAGCTCTGTCCCCCTGATTGATAGTCTTTCTAGGATTAGAATAGGGAAGGATAATTCCCCAGTGAAAATGTAGGATGCTGTTAACAAAAGGAATATCAAAGTGATGCTGGGCATTTAAAAACAAATGTCAACGAACAGTTGACAAACCATGGTTGCTAAGTTAAAATTATTGTGGACAGTTCCTCTTAACCAGAATTCCGTTGGCCTTCAATGGATTGATACCCTGAAGATGTATGTGAATCTCTCCAGGGAGGAGTCCGTACCTTAATGATATACAAAGGATTCCAGGGTTGGAAGGTAACAGTACTTGGAAAGGAAAAGCTTTCTCCCCATCCTCACCCACTACTAATTAACCCTGACTTAAGAGAGTGCAAATGCAAAGCCATCTGAGACCATGTGACAGAGTAGACAAGGAGTTAACTTTAATTTGATTCCTACTTAGTTCTCATCACACTCTGCTGATCCCAGTTTAATCACTTGTTAAGTGTGGATCATGAAAACTATTTGCAGATTAAAATAGTTTTTAGCACAGTCCTTGGCCCGTGCTGAGTTTCCAGTACTTTCCTGCAGTAATGTAACACGGGGTAAGCCCCAGAGACTACCCAGAAGTTATTCCTCCTGCCTGCCATGCCATTCCAGTTGTAGTAGGTCATGCTGGTTAGCAATGAGGGATCCAGGTCTGCTTTGGTATTCTAGACCAGTCACTGCCCCCTCCCTGTTACAGCGTTTTCTGTCAGTTGAGAGGCCAGAGAATGTTTGGGAGCCATCAGCTTCTTTTCATTATGCTTGTGTTGCAAGCTAGTTCTGAAGCCATCTTCTGCCTTTGTTTCTCAAGCCAGCTGGGAGAATTTCCTACAGAGGCCTGTGTTGGAACCCTTGTAATTTCTAGGTGACCATCTCTGCCCCTTGAGCACATGAAAGAGGGGGCCATCCCCCAAAGTTGCATTCACAGGAGAAAACCTCTCACTTTTTCCAGTGTGAAAGAAAGAAATCAACATTATTAGCACCTACAATTAAATCAGATGCTGAAGCTTTGCTTTCATAACTACTCAGGATAATTTGTTATTGGGCAAAAATAGAACAGAATAAAATCATTTAACAGTGATAAAGAATACAGAGTATTCTGCATCTATTCTTCTGTTTCAAAACATGATTTGGGGTCTTGATTAAAGCAACAGAAGTGTGCAGTTTGCATGTTAGTGGTTGAAATTGATGTCTTTGTTGGAACTGTCATGTGTATACTTTGGAAAACACTTAGTTTGTCATATTTTTAACGTGGCTGCACAATTGTATTTGCAAAGAGTGTTTTCAATATGAATCTGGTATTTTGACTTTTTTATTATTATTAAAGGCATTAATTCACTGAGTCATTCAGTAAACCTTTGTATTGCACCTACTTTATTTTAGGCGCTAGGACATATTTAAAATTTATCTGAATTACTAAACAAATAGAAATTCCTCTGTAAACAGGGTTAAATTTGGTTTGAATGTTTTTTTAAAAAGGTCTCTCTTCACTTCTAAGTAACTAATGGAAGAAAATGCAGAACATTTTTAAATCTATTATTACCTTTGTCAACATACTTGTTTTTTTTTTTAATTTTTTTAATCTTTTATTTTTGAGAGGGAGTGAGAGAGATAGACAGACAGAGAGAGACAGAGTGCAAGCAGGGGAGGTACAGAAAGAGAGGGAGACACAGAATCTGAAGCAGGCTCCAGTCTCTGAGCTGTCAGCATAGATCCTGGTGCAGGGCTTGAACTCATGAACTGTGAGTTCATGACCTGAGCTGAAGTCAGATGATTAACTGACAGAGCCACGCAGGCATCCCGCAACATATTTCAGTCATGGATGTTATGTTAGTGGAATGTTCGTGTACAATGTTTGAATTTTTAAAAATTCAGAATGAAATTCCATTATGTATTTGTGGTAATATAATATGCTTGTATTCAAGAGACAAGATGTTAAGAATGTAATATAAAAATGATATACCCAGGGACTATTTTATATGTGTTCCTTTGATGTAATTCACTTCTATGTTAACTAACATCAGAGAAATGTCTCTGTAGGTTTCCACACACTCTAAATCTTCATCTTTTGTTATTTCTGAATGAATTAGGTTTACACTCTTTGTTTATCCCTATCCATTCATTATTTAAATCAACACATTTTTATTGAAAAAAATAAACCTTGCACATAATAATATGATGTGTTACTTCATATGAAAATGTTGTTTTCAATAAGGTATTCCTTTGAAAATTATTTTCCCTTGAGATATTAGGACTTCTGCTTGCTAAATAAATAAGCAAAGTGATTAAATTAAGAAATAGAAAGTAGATTTTAATCAATGAAATACACACAAAAATAAACAGGGACATCGTAACAAGTAATTAATGGCAAAGCACGTTTTCTCTGAGGGAATATATTTCAGTTGAATTTTGAAATCTGGGATTGTGTCAACTGTGGTCTGAGTTGGGGAAGAATGTTTCAGGCATGAAGATTAAGTTCCTAAATTCTCGGTGAAAAAGAGCCCAGTGTATCTGAGAGACAGAAATGAGGCCATTGTGATTGAAGGGATTATATACGATATTATTGGCTTTGTTAAGAAGTTTCAGTTGGGAAAACGTTGAGGTTCTTTAGAAAGCAAGGAGGGACACAATGTAACTTAAGTTTAAAAGATGCATCTGGCCCTTTTGTGGATGATTGTAGATAGGCAAGAATGGGAGCAAGGGAACTAATTGTTTGGTGATTGCACTTCTCCAAGAAGGACATTTACAGAGTTGTTCTTCATTATTTGTGATATGCCCTTACAAAAAGATATGTTGTGTGCTCAAATGCTGCAGGTCGTACACAAGATACCCGATCTCACAAACACATCATTGTGCATCTGGGCATTGAAACAGTGGCAGTGATCATGGCAAAAAACCCAACCTCTTGATGTTTTATGTTTACTTGCTAATTACTGATCTGTGTGACGTATTATTGGTCTCATAATTTAAACACAAATTGTATGTGATTGACTATTTATTGTGCATTAAATACTATGGGCATTGACTTCCCCAAGAAGCACTAATTCCATATCTGAGTTGATAATATAATAAAACTTGCCATGACATAAGTAAGTTATGGTAACAACATAAAATACCTTAAAAAATATATATAAATAGCAACTTTATTTTAAAACATCATTTAAAATGCTAGAATGTTATTTTTTCCTCTGTTTATTATTATGATTACTTAAACCAGAACTGAGAATCTTTCATAGTTTAAAATATATGTCTGAATATTAAGCTGAAACTTTTCAAGAATTTTGCCTTCTGAGAATTATTTTGCAAACTAACTATATTTGAACTAGCAGTGCTAAGATAATCGCCATTAAAATACTGATAATGAGACCAATTTAATTCTAAGTATTCATGATGGTGCCACAAAATTATGTCCCGTTTATATATTTGTTTATTTTAAAATTACAGATGTGCTACCTCTTAGGGTAAAAGAATGTGCTCATATCTAGCCTTCAGCCTGCATGTTTTCATTTATCTTTCTTTTATACTTTAAAAATTCAGTATGAATTGTATCACATTTCATACATTAATTTTAAAAGTACTTTTTGAATGAATAACACAGATCATGGCATTGATTTAGACACATTTCCAACTAGATAGATACATTTGCAACTAGAAAATATTTTCTCCAATAAATTTCATATTCCTGTAAGTACGATAAATATTCAAAATGCTAATTTAAATCTTAAAAAGATTTTTAAGTAATAATATGAGTAAAATCTAATGTTTATTTTCTGATTATTTGTTTATATTCATTAGCTCTAAACCACATTTGGATAAATTCAGTTTTTCTATACTTTATACTATATTTTAGATTTTTAAGGCATAGTGCTTTTATTTTGCAGATTGTTGCCTTGCGTGAACAAAATGTTCATATACAAAGAAAAATGGCATCAAGTGAGGGGTCCACAGAATCAGAACACCTTGAAGGGATGGAACCTGGTCAGAAAGTCCATGAAAAGGTATGACACTTATGATATGGCCCTATATGAAAATGTTCACTTGCTATATATCTTTTGACAGAAATATGAAATCCATGTGATAAACATGCTTTATTATTTTTTGATTTGTTGGTCATAAGTCCATGATTTCTCTTTTCACTTATTGCTTTTAATTTGATTTGCTTAAAAATAATATATGTGTGTGTATGCATAGATACGCATAGATTTGAATTTCTCATTACTTGCTGTTAACTTGATCCTCTGAAATATAATTAAATTATGCATCAAATTGAACATATATAATTAAATAAATATATTTGTATAGTTAGATACATCAATAATTTACATCTAAGACTTTTTAAAGTACAATAACAATAATTTTGATTTACAAGTGGTATTATGTATAGTTGGTGACTAATCTGTGGCTTATCACAGCAAAAATTTTTTGGTAATCTCCTATTTGATTTAGTATTTTCTGTGTATTTAAGAAGGTCCTAATAGTACTCTTGTTAAAGAAAAGTTATATAAAAGAATCTGAAGTCTTGGGACTTTTACTGTTGTTTAGAAGGGAATGATTTCCCTTTTGGTGGGGCTTAGACCCAGGCTAAGAAAACCTAGCAGTCTCTTTGGACCTTTTGTGGGCTCAGCCATCTTTTCCAGCACAAAAGGAAGAAGGTCAGTTGCTGGTAGGTAGGGATCAGATAAGATTATATAGGCATTTGCATATCCAATGACAGTAGACAGTCTGCTAAATATTTGCCTTTACAAGTTATATCTTCAATGGTTAAGCTCTTTAATCATCAAGACTACATGAATTAAGTAGCTAAATTGGTGTCATTGTGAATGTTGAGGGGTTTTAAAACCGAGATTAAGAAGCAAGTGACTGGACCACAAAACAATAGCACCAGACTTCTTACCAGAAAAGAAATTGAACACTTGCTTCCTTACCGGTTGAAACAAATGGAGGGGCTTCTTATGTCTCCTCCTTCAAGTGTAAAAGCAAAGGAAGCCAAGTAATCCAGACTAATTTCCTGAGACTGCCATCAGTTCTGGTGGCTGAGAAGCAAATAGCTCTTAATTTAAGGCTTCACTATTTTAGCCTTTATCCATGTATTTTATAGAAATCTCAAGTTGAGATTTTAAAAATAAACTAAAACCTGAAAGCTAGATTTCATGAGCTGTATTTCAAATTTGAATAAAATTATTTCTCTTCCCTTCAGATAAATGAGCTGACATTAATTCAGTAAACAAACCACTGAGCTCTTTAGAATAAAATGTTTGCACACAAAACTCAGTTTGGGAAACTAATGTAATTTTCTATTACTGTCTCATTTTAATTATGTCATCAGTTATACAGTACTATACCTTTTCCCAGAGAATTCTAAAGTATACTTGTTTGGGTATAAAAATGGACTTTGTGGTCATGCAGTCTTTTCATAGAAATCTACAAAATATTGTGTTTTTAACAGTGTTGTATTATACTAATCCAGGCTATAATTAAAGAAATATGTCTTTGAAAGGCATAAAGAACCTGAGATTTTGTCTATTCTCTAACAAACCATTTGATATATAAAACATTCTTCTAGTACTTTTGGGGGAGGGGCGAGTACTCACACATATTTTTTTCAAATGTTGTTTTTTTAAACATACAACCCCTAAATATCCAGACATAATAGAATGCAAGACAATTCATGTCAGATTAACTTTCAGAAACTGATTACAAGATTAGGATGAGGACCTATGTATAATAGATGTTTGAAAGTTTATTTATTTATTTTGAGAGAGACAGAAAAAGTGTGAGCTGGGGAGGGACAAAGAGAGAGAGAATCCCAAGCAGGCTCCTCCCAAGCCCGACATGGGGTTTGAACCCATGAAACCGCAAGATCATGACTTGAGCTGAAATCAAGGATTGGATGCTCAACCAACTGTATAATAGAGCCACCAAGGAACCCCTGTATAATAGATGTTTGTCTCTCTTGGACTCCACAGATAACATGCATACATGGAGGATTCTGAGTAGTTGGTGATGTAAATAAAGTACTTGTCTCTAACTTGCCTTCCAGTTCTTGGAGAAGGCATTTCAGCCACTATAGAAGGGAAATTCTGTGCCATTGCTAACTTACTCACTCTTCCTTACGGATGTAACTAAAGATTTTTAAACATTGTAATTATTAGTATTCTTTTTTTTCAATTTCCCATAATTGCAGGAAGAGTGATTTCCAAATGCTTTGAAATGATGATATACTAGTATTGTTTAAAATATCATGCCCCTATCCTCTTCCAATGTAAACCTAAAATATATATCATGCATATATATATATATATATATGTGTGTGTGTGTGTGTGTGTGTGTGTGTGTCTAATTTAAAAATAAGTAACTTGTTTCAATTCATATTTCTCCTGAGATGATACAAGAAAGTATTTTGAGGTTTTTTTCTTTTTTATTGAAATATGATTGATATACAATATTATATTAATTTCAGGTGTATAACACAGTAATTTGATATTTATATACCTTACAAAATGATCACCATGATAAATCTAGTGACCATCTGTCTCCACACAAAGTTTTTACAATATTATTAATTGCATTCCCTATGTTGTACATAACATCCCCATGTCTTATTTATTTTACAACTGGAAGACTGACTGTATGTCTTAATTTTCTTCATCTATTTCATCTATTTCCCAACCCCTTCACCCCTGGCAACCATCAGTTTTACATTTATTCATTCATTTATATCACATTTCTTTGCCCACCATTTTTTTCCAGTTTTATTGAGATATAACGGACATATAACATTGTGTAAGTTTAAGGCATACAAGATTATGATTTAGCATATGTATATATTGTGAAATAATTACCACAATAAGGTTAATTAACATATTCATTACCTCACATAGTTACCTTGTGTGTGTGTGTGCGTGTGTGTGCTAAGAGCATTTTAGAATTACTCTCAGCAACTTTTATGTATTTAATACAATATTGCTGATAATAGTCACCATGCTTTGTTAGATTCCCCACAATATTCTAACTGCTGACATTTATAGGTAAAATATTAAATGATATCCTAATCATTACAGTTATCATCCTTATATAAATACTCCTAACTTCAATAAACATTATAAAGCATCTTTCCTTTATTATCCTCTATAACGTGATTATTTAAAGCTTATCAATAGCATTGAATAACAAGTGTCATAAGATTGTAATTTAAATCCTACCACTTAATTTCTTGTTGGGAATTGTTTAAAAAAGTATATTCAAACAAAAAAAATATTATTTTGGGTAGTATCTATGCGATTATCAGTATAGCATGACTGTAGTATTAGTGTATAAATTACAAAATGGTTGTTGGGGAGAAATACACAAAACTATTGTTAGATACTACGGAGCTGTCAGAAAGTGACTTATAAATCCTAGTCACAAGGATTACCCCTTGTTTAGGGTAGTAAATTAGCCAACAGATGTTTTATGTCAGTGGTTTGAGAACTCTGTTGACAAAATAGTTGATAAAAATAGTCTCATAAAAGCACAGTCTGTAACAGGCCTTATTACTCACAGAAAAGCTGTGTAATTATTGTCAACATTTAAAAAAAAATTAAAAGAAAGAAATAAGCTTAACTGGAATTAGTTTAAATGTCTCTGTGGAACATAAATTTAATCAGTTCTAGAAGAACATACAGGGTAATAAAAATGTTCAGAATACTAAGTTTTACCTCATTAATAATAAGTTCAGAACTGGGCTCAGTAACTTTACTCCTGTTGCTTTCTAGAAGGGAATGAATTTGTGAAATTTTTGCAGTAAACACACTGCTCTTGTAAAGGAGTTAACAATGCTCCTGACGTATATATTCTGAAATTCCAATTATTTTTTGCAGCTGCAAAATTTGCTAAGTGATATGGATAACCAGACTGTTAGACACTGGTAGAGGTTCAGAAGACATAGTCTCTGGTACTAAATTTGCTGCGAAACTAGAGAGAAAAACAAGCATGCCCAAATTACTGTTGCAAAACATGATAAATGAGTAGCATCAAAAATGATCTTAGAGTTTGAAGGAAAATAAATTAATTGTGATGGGAGGTGGTAGAGAGGCAGCATGGAGTAGTGATTTGTTTGTTGTCAGTACACCTGGATTCAAATTCCATCTCTGCCAATTACTAGCTGTGTGACCTTACACTTTTACCTCCCTGAGCATCACTTGCCAGTAAATAGTCATACCCAGCTTACAGCTTTGTTGTAAAGAGTAGAGACACTGACTATGAATAACAAAACTCTTGGCACATTGATTACAAGCAGTAAATGGTGTGGTTATATTATTTCTTAATCCTGTGTTTTCATTCATTTTTCAAAAAATATTTAGTGACAACTTTATCGATAGCGCTAGGACATAGGTCCTGGTCTAGGTGGTTGGACCGTGGTAATGAACAAGGCAGATAAAGGCACAGGCAATAAACAAGTTGTATGTCAGAGGGACTGATGTGCTGAAGGGGCAGGTACAAAGTGGGTGGGGAGATGTTAAATAGACATGGCACGGAAGGATTTTTTTTAGAAGGTGGGGTTTGAACTGAAACCTGAAAGAGGACAGGGATTCAACCATATGGAGAACTCTATGCCATTAGAGTTTTTGAGGCAAAGGAAATCCTAAGGGCAAATGCACCAAGGGTGGGAAAGAGCTTCTTTGGCACATTCTTGGGAAGGAAGGATGACAGGGTGACTGAAGCCTAGGGGTCAGGGGAGAGAGCAGCAGGAGACAGGACTGAGCAGTGAACAGGGCCAGATCATGTAAGTTCTCCTAGGCTGTGGCAAGGAGCCCAAGTTTATTCTCAGAGCAATGGGAAGATATAGAAGTGTTTTATCTTAGAAGCATCTTGATTAGATACCTTTTTAAAAAATCATTTGCACTACAATTTTATATCCATTTGTCATTTTCTCACACATCAGATTTCTGAAGTAGATAGAGATGTTCCTTTTCTTAATTTTACCGATAATGAAATTGAGGCTTACTTAGAAAGATTAAATGACTTATTTGTCCAGAGGAGGGCCACAACCCTGGTCTTCTCACCTCCAGACAATATTATGCCTTCACATTTCTTCTCATATGCCAGCATGATTTCTTTAAGTGTTACTGTTGATTTTCAAAAAAAATCATTCTAACCCAAACTTTTTTCTATCTTTTCTTCCTTTATTATTACACATACTCATTTGTTTTTTAGAGTTGATTATTTTATTCTATTCAAGAGTGTGTTTTAAAAGAATTTTTTTCATTATTCCCTCAACTTCTCCCAGTTATTTTTTTACTCTGAACAGATCCTTCCTCCGAGGCAATGGCATTCACCAGTTTTGATCACTCCAAGTATGGCTCTTAAACCGAGGCAAGAGGGGACCGTGATTTAGTGGGCCTTGCTGTGGCCCTCTGTGCCCCTCTACAGGATGAGAAGTTTACGGGGCCAGGGGAAATTGCACACCTGTAAACCACACCACCACCCCTTCTTGACCACATGCCTGGTACTTGATAGCCAGGACTTTCTGACCAAAGGAACCTTAGCCTGCCTCCAGGGCCTTTATTGACTTCTTCCCAGAAGCAATGTCTATAGTTGGCCTGCATTCTCATGCACTCGTTCCTAGACTGAAGGAGTGGCCAAGGAAGCCTGCTTGCTGGGGTTACACAAAATTTGAAAGTGTTGGCTAAGGGATCCAGTCAGGCAAAAACAGATCAGTGTTCTGGAAGGAGATGAAACCAGGAAGAGAGTGGGAGCAGGCTGTAGTTGAGGGATCATATCTGGCTAAGTCTTGGTGTAGAACTTCCAGGAGACTGAGAATTATTGTTTAGAATCTGGTCCAATAGTCATTGTGAAAGGTATATTTTCATGAAACATAATAGGTTATATTTTTACTTGACAGTTTGCTAACTTGATTTATAATTGTTAAATATTTAGATTTATGGTATATGGACCGCGCTTTGTTGTTTTGCCCTGGGCCCCACAAATACCAGGGACCTACCTGTCTACTACACGCTGTAAGAAATACAATTTAATTTCAACCTTTTACTCTGTAATATATGTATTATATCTGTTTGCCTGTATGTGTAAAACTGAAAGTAAAGTCTCACCAAACAATAGTTACATTTTACGATGGGCCATACATCTTGTTACTTCTTATTCATCAGTGACTGAAACTTTAGTTCTTCACAGAGGTGAGAGTAAGGAGGTGGCTGATTTATCAGTGACCATCCAACACCTGAGGCATATCTGGACGTGTGAGACCCTTTCCAGGCTGGTGGCTATCTGCTACCCTCTGAAGCTTCTTCCTTCCCTTGTCATCCTCACTTTGAACCTAGGTACTCTGGATGATCCAAGCTGCATCTTCCCTTTTCAAAATTGTTGCTCTGTTATTCTCTCTTAAAATCTGACATTACTTCCTGACTGTTTTTAAATTAAAATAAAATGTAACATAGCAATTTAAGCAACAGTGATATGTAAATGTAAAAGCTGTGTAAATGCAAACTCAGAAATGGGTTTTTGTTTGCATTTTTTTCAGTTCTTTAGTTCCTGCCAGATAGGCAGGAAAATTTAAGCCAAAAAAGTTACAGATCAAAATGAAGAACCAGTGGCAAGAATAATCCTCAGATCGGAAGATCTAGTAACTGCATGTGTAATACTTGCATTGTAGAACTTTGGTCATGAAGGACACTGAGCTAATGTGTTATAAAAATTGAAATACAGCATGTGCCTTCACCAAAATTAAGCGTTTTGTGGATTTCTAGCAATGCATGCTATGTTTTAGACTGAACTACCAATGACAAAAATATAGGCATTTAGGAAAAGTTCATAAAGCTATATTAGCAGCATGATCCTCAATGATGACAGAAGGATTTTATTTCATCATGCTATTGTGTTCTATTATGCACAATAATTGGGTTTATTTGCATCTGAATAGCCCTAACAGAATATTTTCTTCTGTGCATGAATCCCATATATTGTGATCTAATTCCTCATAGTAACATGATAATAATGTGTACACGTCTCTTTCATTCTTCAACTGAGTTTTCAAGCAGTAAAACCAAACAAAAGGATGGGATTTATGAATTTGCCATCTTGGAGTTGGCACACCTCTCAGGAAAGAAAAGGTCTGTAGATACCTGTGGCTGAGTGGCTTAGAGGTCTGTGGCTAGGAAAGGGCCCAGCAGAGGCAAGTGTGGGATGTTCCATGATTCATTCATATGTACATGAAGTTATCCCATATCAATTTTATAGGAGCCGAATTGGAGAGAAAGCTTATGACCACAAGTTAGGCATCTTCTTTATGCAGTGGCAAGAATAAGAAAAATGTTCTAATGTTGTGTGGGAACTCATTAAGCTCAAAATAAATCTCTTTCTGATTTCAGTGACTGGGTTTTTGTGCTTTAACTACACCCTTACTAAATGGGAAGAGAAAGGGGAATTGACTTGTTTATCTCTATAAGCAGATTCAGTATCCTTTATATTATCTGTCTAGATCTGAGGACAGAAGAATAAACACACCTTTGCTAAAGTCAGAGATCTTAAGATTTTAAAAGGCTGATTCACAGACCTTGACAGAAAGTGTATTCATTTATCTCTATTTTATTGACATAATTTAAATTTTATGCCATGAATTTGCTCCCTTAAAGTGATATAGAGAAGAACAAGTGTTTTTCCTTCCCTGTGTATTGTCTTCTCTGATCTGCCAAGCCAAACCAGGAAAATGTTTAAGTCTATTATTCAGACACTCTGCAATTGATTCTACTTTTATTTTTCATTTTTGTGGAGTTTACCCATCTTAAAATTCTCATAAAGCACTAGTTTGCCAGGAATTTGATGGGTGTTTTACAGAACCCACTCCCCTAAAAAGAGATTTCCTAGGACAAGAATATTAGGACATACTGTGCTGTATATTTTTGAATTGATGTCTTTACTGTAGTACTCATTAGAATTTTTTATTTTTTTAATATTGTCAAGTTCCAAGGGGAACAGTATTCAGTTTTTCCGAAATTTGTATGACCAGAAATCCCCTTTATCTGCAGGAAAATTACACATGCCAGGATGAGTGTTCTGAAGAATATTTCTTAATGCTGGCTCTGGCCTTTTAATTTTTTTTAATGTTTATTATTGAGAGACAGGGAGAGACAGAGCATGAGCAGGGGAGGGGCAGAAAGAGGGGGAGGCACGGAATCCGAAGCAGGCTCCAGGCTCTGAGCTGTCAGCACAGAGCCCCAACATGGGACTTGAACCCATGGACTGTGAGATCATGACCTGAGCCGAAGTTGGATGCTTAACTGACTGAGCCACCCAGGCACCCCTCTGGCCTTTTAAAGAAAGACAAACTATTCTTCAAACCTGTCTGGAAATATTATTAGCAAAGGCTACACCCCAAGTATGAGCAAGATAAATAACTTGTATAAAGCTCTTCACAGCTTTCCAAAAGTGCTTTCACGCAGTTGTTTTATTTGATCCCTGTAATAACCCTGTGAGGTTTACAGAGCAGGAATTACTGGCTCAAAGTCCTATAGTTTATCAATAGGAGGAGTGGATGGAAATAGTATAACAAGCATGCACATATTAAAAATGAACAAGAGTGAAGAAAGGCAACATGTCAACTACCTGATTTCATGGATTTCGAAATATAAGAGTATTTACTTTGAGCAAGAGTGTTTACTTAAATTTGCCCACGTGTCTAAGAGGATGAAAGAGCTTATTAGACGAGCATGAATCTTTAAAATTTTCAAAAATAAACCTTAGACAAAGAAAACTTTGTTACCTCCTATGTTGGTGTCTTCAGCAATCACCTAGTCAATTATACTTCTCCGGCAATTCTTACTGGTCTCTCTCTCTTTTGTCATTTTTCTTCTTTATCCCATTCCTAGAACAAAGAAACTTCTTGCAACTCAAAAAAAAAAAAAATTCTCTCTTTACCTTACTTCTACAATCAGCTATTTCTCTATTTTTGGCTCCCTTTTGCCACAAAGCTATTCAACAGGGTTGTCGGCTCACTTTCCCCGATTGCTTTCTTTGCATTTTTTATAAATCTGTTCCAATAGAGTCTTTGCCCCACCATTCCACAGAAACGTCTCCTGTTACCATCACCACTGATTTTATATTGGTAAATACAAAGGCCAATTCTCAACCTTTGTTGTAGTTGATGTCATAGTAGGTCACTCCTCCTTGATTCCTTTTTTTTTTTTTTTTTTTAACTTGCATTACAGGAAACCACACTATTTTTGTTTTTCTCTTACTTCACCAGTGGCTCCGTCACAGTCTCCTATCTTGTTGGACCATATTCTTCTTTCGGACTTCTTGATGTGATCCAGGGCTCAGTCCTCCATTTCTTCTCTCAATGATTGCCAGTCAGTCTTAACTAGTATCCATATGCTAATAGTTTACAAATCTTTACCTCTAGTTCAGACTCTGCAACCAAACATTTATCCAACGGCCTATTCAACATTGCCACTTGTTCATCTAAAAGATATTGCACACTTAAAATGTCAAAAACCCACCTCTTGTATCCCCCCACCCAAACAAATTGGGTCTTTTCCTTCTCAAATCACAGAAACTTTGCCTTTCCAGTTGCTTAAGTTGAAAAATACTGAGTCACCCTCAAGTCCTCCCTATGTCTCACACCCCACATCAAACTGTAAAGAACTAGATTTGCCCTGCCTTCAGATTATACCTAGAATCTGTCCACTTCTCATCATCTCTATTAATCTCTCCACTCTGAACCACTTCCAATCATCGGTCACCTGAATTATTGTAATTATTTCCTGCCCCGTCTCTCTGCTTCTCCAGTGCAGCCTTCACAGTCTATTTTCAACATCTCAGTCTGCTCAAAAGTCTGCAAATGCTTCCCATTTATACAAGGCTTTAAATGATTTGCCTTTTTTTTGTTTTCCTCTTTGGTCTCCTGACTTTGACCTCTGTCTCCACTCCAGCTGCACTGGCCTCCTGTTGACTTGCTCTTTCTTCTGCCTAGAATGACCTTCTTCAAGATATCTACATGGTTATTTCTGTCACCTCCATCAAGCCTTTGTTCAAATTCCATAACATATTCTAAACGGCATGTAATTTATTTATTTATGTTGTCTGTAATCTATTGTCTGTTACTCCAGCTAAAGAATAAGCTTCATGAAGGTTACGATCTTTGTTTTATTCATTATGAGGCTCAGGTGTCTAGAACAGCTCCTGGCACATGGTAAGCTCTTAATAAGTATATGTTCAGTACATAAATAAATGAGTACCATGCAATTTTAACTATTGTTAGATTTTAAATCTTAATTCTTAGAGCTTAATTATAATATCTACTTTTCAGATCCCATTTAAAACCCCTGGGGAGATTATTTTGGAATTACTTAAGTTAATATATTAATTTGGGGAGAATAATCACCTCTATGATGTGCTGTCTTGCCATCTGTAACATGGCTTCTGTCTCCATTTTTTTATGAATTATTTTATGCTCTTCAATAAAATTGTTAATCTGTCACATAGAGGTCTTGAAGATTGTTATTTGTTTCTAGATATCTATAGTTTTGTTGCTATTTTGATTATTTTCATATTTTTTCTAATAAATCAATGCTGGCATAAAAAGTTCTATTGATTTTTCAATATTGATATGACATCCATCAAACTTGCTAACGTATTGGGGCACCTGGGTGGCTCAGTCGGTTAAGCATCTGACTTCAGCTCAGGTCATGATCTCACAGTTTGTGGTTCGAGCGCCATGTTGGGCTCTGTGCTGACGACTCAGAACCTACAGCCTGTTTCAGATTCTGTGTCTCCCTCTCTCTCTGCCCCTCCCCCATTCACGCTCCGTCTCTCTCTCTCTCTCTCTCTCTCTGTCTCTCTCAAAAATGAATAAACGTTAAAAATTTTTTTAAAAAGCTGTCTGACATATTGATTTCAAGAGTATGTTGTGGTCTTAGACTTTTCTAAGAGTTTAAGAAATTTAGAAGTATTTTATTCTTTTTTCTCTTCCCTCCCAATTTTTATTTCTTTATTTCTAATATATTGCCCAAGACTTCAATGTTCAATACAATGTTCAAGACTTCAGTATACCAAAGAGTAGCATGGGTCAGAATGGTATACTTGATTTTATAAAGTCACGTTTTATGCAACTTTATAATGATCTAGACTGTAATGATAACATTAATTATGATGCTTTCCATAGTAACCATTTTTCAGATTTGGAATTGCTCTTCTATTACAAGTTTTCTAAGAATTATTATCAAGACTAAGACATCTCTTAGAGTGATGAATTTCATTGATAGGTATTCCGATGGTAAACTGTTTTTTGTTTTTTTTTTTAACCTGGGGATTAAATGTTTGTTTTTTAACCATCTGCATGCTTCTCTAACAGAAATTAAATTTTAAATTAAAAAAAGTTTTTAATGTAAAAACATAGAAATTTTAAATTTAAAAACTTAAAATAAAAGTGTTTGATTCACATTTATTATTCTTATGTCCATTATTAGTTCTTTACATATATAACAGTTATGATCTGATTGGGCTACAAATAAGTTGAGCCCTCTTTTGACTATTTAACTTAAATACAAGAGGACTCACGTGACCCAATGAACAGTAAACCTGGTAGCTCTCTCTTGGGACCATTCTTGCTCTGCCTGAATTATCTAAGAACCTCTAAAACTTAATCAGGTCAAAAGAAGCATTTTTTTTTTTTCTTTTACATTTTGTAAAAAGAGAACTAGAAAATGTGATAAGGTAACAAGAGAGCAACAATTTTTTTTTTAATTGCCATTGCCTCTTTTGAGTTTTCAAATTATCACTTTTAAAAATAGGTGACTCCTCAAAGTCAAATGTCATCCATGTACCATTGCAGTAGCCCACTGACATACAGGCTAAGTGAAATCCTTCCGTACCAGTCACTGGCCTGGTGTGAAGTTCCGCCAGCAGTAGTGACATCCCATGGCAGAGTGGTTCTTCAGTGAGGATTCCCCCTTCTTCAAGTTATACCACCTTGAGGGCTTAGTTTCACAGTTAGGCTACCAAACTCATCAAGATGACTGAGTCAGGAATGTCCTCCAGAGCCAGCTACCCACTGAGCTGGAACCATGACTGATGTTGGATATTGGACTCAGGTCCCAGTGCCTACTCCCACTTCCTACATTCTTTTCACTAGCTCTTGGAAACTATAATGATTCAGTCAATTGTCTTAGTTTGTAGGATAATTTGGAATAACTCTGAACTTCAAAACTGAAAGGAAAGAAGTCTTGTTTTTCCTTTCTCCCCTGAGGTTTCCTAGTAGTTATGCAAATTACCCTCCTGCTATCCTCTCTTATATCAAGAAACACTGGAAGAGACAGTTTGTCAAGGTGTCATTAAATATTCTTCTAGGGCAGGGGTGCCTACTAGCCTTATATTTACATATCTAAAAGGAGTGCTGAGTGATTCTTCCTAGAAGAAAAAAGATTTTCTCCAATGTTACTTCTTTATTCTATAGCTAAACAAAGAAGGAATTCAAGATTTTCAGTTATAAGCAAAAATGAAAAACAAAAACCAAAAATTCTCCACTATACATATACCTCCTTATATCTTCTTTTTTTAGAACATTTAAGAATTTTATAGATGAATGTTTTTCCACATTAATCATTCGGTATGTTTATTTCATGTGGTAATATGGGAAATAACTACTACATTTCTGAGTATTATTAATATCAATCATGGGACTATTGAATAGAAATTCTTCATGTTTCATCTAGATTCAAGACACTACAGAATGAAGTATATTTCTATCAAGATACATTTACCAGATATAGTGAATAAATTATATTCTACTTTAAACATTATGAAAATATTAGAACTTCAAAGTAACAGATATTCCTCAGATTAAAATATCCTTGCTTTTAAATTTGGTGGAAATTAAGAATGACTTAAACGTCTGAGAAAATAATAAATATATTTTATAGTTATTAATGAAATGATTGACCACATTAAAGAACTGACAAGTGAAAGTCCATCAGCTAGATATTCTAACTAAATAAAATTTCTAGGGATTTATGGTATCATAATAACTTTGTAATTCTCAATGTGGAATAATAAAATCATTAATGGGGAAGTAACTATAAGAAATCATCTGATCTAGAAATTTTCCAAGTAGGGCAATTTTCAGTCAACTCTATATAGAGGTTTATTTCTTTCCATCTTTCAAAAATAAGAGATAGTCACATCTTTCCATTTGAACCATTAAATATATTTTAAAACAATTTGTTGATACTACAATAAAGAACACTAATTTCTCAGATCTGTTATTACATCTTTTATTACATTCATTTCACCAGTCATTATATTATTTTATTACTTTAAATTCTTTCCCTCTTTATGCCAATTTTTTAGGTTTGATGACTAAATTGGATACAGTAATTAGTAAAGTACCTGGATAATATGGATCTATGGTTCTTAACACAACTAAACATTACAATTACTTAGGGAGATTTAAAAACAATTATATACCCAGACTCCACTATTGGATATGGTTTAGGGTGGGATAATTTTTTTAATTGAAGTATAATTAACATACAGTGTTATATTAGCTTCAAATGTATATAATGACTGAACAATTTTCTACATTACTTAGTGTTCATCCAGTTAGGTGTACTTTTGATCTCCTTTATCTATTTCACTCCTCCCTTCATCCACCTCCCCTCCTGCAACCACCAGTTTGTTCTCTGTATTTAAGAGTCTGATTGTTGTCTCTTTTTTTATTCTTTATTTGTTCATTTGTTTCTTAAATTCTACATATGAGTGAAATCATATGGTATTTGTCTTTCTCTGGCTGACTTATTTCACTTAGCATTATACCCTCTCGGTCCATCCATGCTGTTGGAAAATGGCAAGATGTCATTCTTTTTTATGTCTGAGTATTATACCATTATACATATGTGTGTGTGTGTGTGTGTGTGTGTGTATACACATATATATACATAAATATATATTTATGTATATACCACATCTTCTTTATTCATTCATCTATGGATGGACACTTGGACTACTTCCATATTTTGGCTATTGTAAATAATGCTGCAATAAATACAGGGGTGCATATATCTTTTTGGATTAGTGTTTTTATTTTCTTTGGGTAAATACCAGTAGTAGAATTAGTGAATTACATGGTAATTCTATCTTTAACTTTTTGAGAAACCTCCATACTGTTTTCCACAGTAGCTGTACCAATTCATGCTCTCACCAGTAGTGTGTGAGGGTTCCTTCTCCACTTTCTCACCAACACTTGTTCTGTCTTGTGTTTTTCAGTTTAGCCATTCTGACACATGTAAGGTGATATCTCATTGTGGTTTTGAGTTGCATTTCTCTGATGATTAGTGGTGTTGAGCATCTTTTCATGTGTCTGTTGACCATCTGTGTGTCTTCTCTGGAAACATGTCTATTCAGATCCTCTGCCCATTTTTTTAATTGGATGGTTTGTATTTTTAATGTTGAGTTATATAAGTTCTTTAAATATTTTGGATATTAACCCCTTATCTGATATGTCATTTGCAAATATCTTCTCCCATTCAGTAGGTTGCCTTTTTGTTTTATTTATGGTTTCCTTCGCTGTGCAAACGCCTTTTAGTTTGATGTAGTCCCAATACTTTAATTTTGCTTTTGTTTCCCTTGTCTGAAGAGAGACATCTCGTAAAGTATTTCTACAGCCAATATCAAAGAAATTCCTGCCTATGTTTTCTTGTAGGAGCCTTATGTGTATCACATTTAGAGTGGAATTCACTTTATATTTTTATTCAACCCTCCCAAAGTTTCTAATGTGTGGTCATGGTTGAGAATAACTGATATGGAGTACAGATATTATGTCTGCTTTATTCTAGGTTCTAGATTTGTAAGGTTTATAAGTAGATGGTTTACATACGATTAAACAGATTTAAAGAGTCAATGTGGAATTGGAAATAATAGCTGTGAATTCTGTGCTGGAGAATTTCAGAACAAAGACAAAATGTGTGTACATATAGGAGAAGATTTGAAATCTGAGTTCAGGTCTGATTTCTGGGAGCTAAAAAGCAGTATGGAAATTAACAGAAACAGTCTAGGCTGACACAAAATGCCCAGAATCATAGCTGTGAAGCATTTGGACTCCTCAATGCTTAAATACTTTTTGGTCCTTACGAATTTTGTTAATTGTTTAGTTGCTTGATTTAGTTTACTCTTTTTTCCTATATTATGTTACACTCAGGTAAGAATCCTCATATTCTGAGCCCCCAACCTACTGTCTGGCATATGGTAAAGGCTAAACAGAGTTTTAGTGATTGAATGAATGGATGAATGAAATAACAAGTAGAGATTGAATAAATTCATAAATAAAAGAGTAAAGAAACAAAAGTAAGCAGAGAGAGTGAGAAAGTGAGAGAATGAAATAAAGAAAGAATAAAAGAAGAGAGAGAGGAGAAAGGAAAAAAAATCCTAGAAATATGACACTGGAATACCTATGCTCATGTTTGAACCTCATCACTTTTTAGTAGTGTGACCGTAAGCAAAATACCTGTGTTCCTTGCTTCAGTTTCCTTTTCTGTATACAATAGTTCCTTATAGGGTTTAGGCACATCATGCTCTGTAACAGTGCCTAACACATCGTCAGAACTTAACAAATATTAGTGAAGTAGAATAATTATTAGAAACCCATGCATAGAGCCAGACATCTTATGAATATGTCAGGGTAAGTAAGTACTCAGTAAATGATAGCTATTATTATTAGTTGTCATTATTCTAATGAAAGATAACAATCCTATTGAGGATTTGGAGGCAAATCCAAATTTGCAGATTTAAAGTAAAATGAAGAGTATAATGGTCTCTTGGAATGAAAGGAACTATTTACTGGGACATCAGATTGGCTGAAGTCTTCCAAAGTCCCTCCTTGAGTCAATGCTTGGTCTAGGATTTACTCATAGAGTTCACAAAGAGACTTCACTAACAGCCCATGGAATCCCTGATTGATTCAGTCTTTTTTCTGTTATATACATTTTTTTCACCCCAACATTGCTGACTCACTTAGGAAATTTCCAATGAACTGGTTCTAAGTTTTTTTTCTCTATTATTTTTGTGCTTATGAATGCTTTTCCTCTAGATTTGTGTTATTTCATTATTTTTGGCTGTATATTTCAATAATACTATATTTTTCCTCTCACAGAGTGAAATATATCTTATAAGACTTTGCCATTTTATAGATTCTCCCCAATCCTCCACAGAATTATTAGGAATAGATTGCTTATGTTAATGATTGCAAATCTTAGTGTATTTTTCTGACCAAACAATAATTTATTTCTAACCATAATATTCATAGAACTATTTTCAAAAATGGAATGGAAGGGCTTGGTGTGACCCCTTCAATGCTAAGTCTTAAGTGTATCTGTGTCTTTAATATCTGTATTTAACTGATAGTAAATTAATTCCTACTTTCTACTCTTTGGCCCCACCTTTTTTATTTTCTCTAGAGAGATTAATAAACCGTAAGAAATAAAATGCATAAGAGAAAGAGATTTACTTGAAATTCATTAGGAGAGAATCAAGGACTTATGTGTTAGGCATGAAAAACATTAGAAAAGAGGTGTCAAAATGTGCAAATCACATGTGGAAATAATGTTCATAATAAGATTAAATTATCAGCTGCCATGGCGACTACAGTTAAGAGTACTATATTACATATTTGAAAGTTGCTAAGAGTAGGTCTTAACTGTTGTCACTACAGAAAAGAAATGGTAACTACATGAGATGATGGATGTGTGTTAGCTAACCTTATTGTGATCATTTCATGACATTTACATGTAATGACTATCATGTTGTACATCTTAAAGTTACAAAGTGTTACATATCAAGTATATCTCAATAAATCTGAGGAAAAGGTATCAGCTCTCAAAAATAATGGCTTCTTGGTGTAGGCAGAGGTCAAGCAAGTATTTTGTTCTGCACAGTCAGTGTCCATCCACCTCAGAGATCTTATAAAGGGGCACCTGGGTGGCTCAGTTGGTTAACTGTATGACTCTTGATTTTGGCTCAGGTCATGATCTCATGGTCGTGAGATTGTGTCCTGTGTCAGACTCTGCTCTGGGCATGGGACCTGCTTAAGATTCTCTTTCTCTTTCCCTGTACCCCTTCCCCACTTGCTTGCACTCTTATTATCTCTCTCTCTTAAAAAACAAAACAAAACAAAACAAAAAAAACAAAACAAAAAAACTGTCCAAGGGGAACTTAATTATTGTTATACTAATATAGCACTTTTAAATGCCCTCTGTTCTGTACATTCAACAGGCATTATTTTACCATTTAAAAGAAATGTGAAAATTATTCACTATTATGTTTCCTAAACTATTCTTTAGTGGGGTAGAGGAGCACTATGTAGTCACTAAAATATCTCAAAATAAGGAACAACCATTAAACTAAGATAAAATGCAGAATGAAAATGGGCAATTAGTAATTTAACAAGACAACTGGGGTTTTTTTAACATGTTATACTATTTTTTAACTCAATATTAAAGCCAGAAGTAGGAAGGAAAATGGAAGAACATGTTTATATTTCTGGCTTTATCTCAGGATTAACTTTAGAAGCACTATGGCCATGACATGGTAGGACATCTGGGGCTTCATCTTCATTCGCTTCACTTGGTCTTAGATGTAGGCTGTATATTTCTACCATATCATTTACTTTAATGTACATTTATAGTATTTCTTTAGTTTATTTCAGATTTTTCTACCATAAAGGTAATTCTCCTGCTTTAAAACAGGAGAAAAATGAGTAAGTTCTCTTTCCTGTTTGCTTATATTTTTAAATTTGTGTATTTAGTTTGAGAGAGAGAGAGTGAGCAAGGGAGAGGCAGAGAGACAGGGAAGGAAAGAATTCCAAGCAGGCTCTGCGCTGTCAGTGTGGAGCCCAATGCAGGGCTCAATTTCACCAACTGCCAGATCACGACCTGTAGCTGAAACCAAGAGTCAGACGCTTAACCAACTGAGCCACCCAGGTGCCCCTATATTTGCGTTTTATGAAAATATTTTTTCATCAACTTTGCACAATCATGGCTGAAAATATTGTCTCCGTATTTTGTCTTTCTTTGAATCCTTACTGCTTTTCCTAAAACTCATCTTACTTATTACCAGAAATTTTCTTTCACTCATTCATGCATTCATTCATTCATTTAACAAATATATTTTTGTGGAAGGTGCTGTTCTAGTCACTAGAGACACAAGTAATCAAAACATTTATTCAGTCAGCCAAATTCTATCTCATTACCATCACATGCCAGGCATCATTCTATGCACTTGTGATACACAAAAAAGAAAACATATAAAGGCTCTTTTCCTGTCTGGAGCTTACGATCTAGCAAGTTGGAAGAGGTTAACAGACAATAGACAATAAATACAAATAAGTATGTCATTTAGTATGTTAGAAGCTGATATTGAAGAAAAGAAAAAGTAGATAAACACACACACACACACACAATCAGGAGTCCTGAGATGTGGAGGTAAGGGCAGTTTTCTGTTTTAAATAAGGTGGTCAGGATCGGCTTCCTTGAAGTGGTTGAGGTTGTTAGCCACTTGGAACACTAAGGAAGAACATTTCAGTCAGAAGGACAATTTAGGGGCACCTGG
>NW_024412413.1:37892813-38040492 GCF_014898765.1 Herpailurus yagouaroundi
TAACAATACCAACTGCCAGAAGTTGGAGCCCACAGACCTTGGCCTACTGCATCTTCTAAGGGTTCAGAGTCATCAAAGAGGATTGAACACACAAGGTGTTCCTTGACACATAAAGAGGTCATAGAAATGGGTCTAATTCAAATATGTCACGAGGTAAAGCAGACAAATTTTTTTCTAAAAGACTGTCACTCCTCTGCTCAGTACCTTCCTATGGGGCCCATCTAACCCAGAGTAAAAGTCAGTGTCTTACAATGAACTCAGGAACCCCTGGCATCTCAAGAATCAACATCATCTGCCCATGTATGCTCACTCCCATCTTCTTGCTATAGCCTATTCCATTCTAGCTATACTGGTCCCCCTTGAAAATCCTAAACCCACTTGTGTCTCCCAGCCTTTGATTTTTCTATTTCCTCTGCCAGATAAATACATGATGTGCTCTTATTCTGGATTTGGGCTCAGTGTTTTCTTTGCATCATCAATTCCTCTAGTATAAGCTTAATCCAAATACTGCATGTGATATCTTATTCTAAAAATTTTTCGTTGTTTATCTGAAATTTAAATATAACTGGACATCCTGTATTTTATCCATCAACTCTAGCCATGGGGGGAGGGAAAGAGAAAGTGAAAGGGAAAGAGAAAGTTACTGGTAGTTAAGGCTTTAAATAGGTTACCAGGTCATGAAGAGAGATGAACAGTTTGACAGCAGGTTTTCACGTGTTATTTCCCTCTTCAAAAACCTTTGATGACTCTCTGTCATTCTATTTAGTACTCAAAGTGCATTGTATTTCATACAAAAAGCTAAAGCCATCTTAATCTATGGCGGCCTTTTTTCCCAGTCTCTTGCACTCGTCTACAGCACTCGTCTCTGGCTCTCCACACAGTACAACCTGTAACTGCCCTGCAGAAACTACCTCCCTGCCTGTGCTCATGCTTTACCTTTCTGAAATAAATACCCTCCTTATTTTACTTTAAATGTAATTACTCATCTTTAAAGATCAAAGTCAAAGAGTATCACAAATAGTATCGTCTCTCTGCTCCCATGTCATAAATATTTAGGATGTTTATCATAAAACTTTATGATAACATTCATTGTCATACTTAATAATTGCTTATTTATGTGCTATTCCTCTGCTTGACGAGACTTTCCTTGATGTCAGGAATGTATCAGCACATTTAACAAAATCCCAACACCTAGTTCTTTCTTCCTGGTACAATGTTTAAGAGAAAAACATTGAAACTCTTCATAACCTTGTGTTATGAAATAATTTTTTGATACAACACCAAAGCGCAAGGTATAAAGGGGAAAATGATAAATTGGACTTCATTAAAATTAAAAACACTTGCATTTCAAACGGCACTGTCAAAGTGAAAAGATAATCTATAGACTGAGAAGAACTATTTGGAAATCATATAACTGATAAAGGAATTGTATGTGTGTGTGTGTGTGTGTGTGTGTGTACACACACACACACATCTATATATAAATAATTATTGTAACTCATTAATAAAAAGACAAATAACTCAATTAGTAAATGAGTAAAGAATTTGAAGAGACAGAGAAGATACATAACTGACAATAAAGACGTGAAAAGAGGCTCCATATCATTAGCCATTAGGAAGTGCAAATCAAAATCAAAATCAAATCAAATCAAATGCAAATCAAAATGCAAATCAAAATCACAAGGAGATACCACTTCATACACACTAGAGTAGCTATAATAAAAAGGCAATAACAGGGTTTGATGAGAATGTGATAAATTGGAAGTCACATGGTTGCCAGTGGGAATGTAAAGTGGTGCAGCCATTTGGGGAAATAGTACTTCAAAATGTTAATGTAGAATTTCCATGTGATTCAGCTATTCTACTCCTAGGAATCTATCCATAAGAATATAAAACACGTGTCCACACAAAGACTTGTACACAGATGTTTATAACAGCATTATTTACATTAGCCCAAAGGTGAAAACAATATAAATGTCTATTACCACATGAATATATAAATAATATGTAGTATATCCACATGATAGAATAGTATTCAGCAATCCAAAAAAATCTGATACTACAACATGGATGAAACTCAAACACATTTTGTTCAGCGAATAAAGCCAGTCACAAAAGACTATTCTCATTCAGTTTATGTGAAAAGTACCAAATAGGCAGATTTACAGTGGCAGCAGTAGATAAATCGTGCCTAGGGCTGGAGGTGGGGGTCAGCTGCAAATGATTGTTAATGGGCAAGAGGTTTCTATTTGGGGTGACGAAATGTTCTCAAATTAGATTATGTTGATAGTACAACTCTTTAAGTATATTAGACACCATTTATGCTGTAAATGGGCAAATTTTATGGTTATAAATTCTATCTCAATAAAGCTGTTTAAAAGAACCACTGGATTTTCTTTTAATTCAATAATAGGTCATTTCAGTTAAAGTGCCACAATTTATTTTAAAGATAAATCTACAAATCACTGTTAAATGATTTCGAACAAAAGTTATATATTCTTTTTCTAAGATATAAATCACAGTTTTTAAATGAACTTTTACTATGGAATTATGAGAAAATATATTAACCTCACCAGAAAATATATTTAAGGTGATTTGAATACATGAAATGTTACACATTTTTTAAAAAATAAAAGATTTAAGGGGCACCTGGGTGGCTCAGTTGGTTAAGTGTCCGACTTTGGCTCAGGTCATGATCTCACAGTGCGTGAGTTCGAGCCCTGCATCAGGCTCTGTGCTGACAGCTCAGAGCCTGGAGCCTGCTTTGGATTCTGTTTCCCTCTCTCTGCCCCTCCCCCACTCATACTCTGTCTCTCTCTCTCTCTCTCTCTCAAAAATAAATAAAATATTAAACATTTTTTTTAAAAATAAAAGATTTAAAAACACTTCAGAAAAAAAATAGAGAGTTCAGAAATTTTCTATGGATAGTCCCAAATTTCAAAGTAGTGTAAAGACCTTATGTTATACATCTGTTACTAAAGGAATTAAAAAGGTTAGCATTTTAAGTGGTTTTTTTTAGTTGCCTGATTACTGTTTATACTTAATTAAAATTTTCTTACCTTGAGCCCGTTCAAAATATGCAATTTTTAAACAAGATTTTAATGGACTTCAGGTGCACAGAATTGGACTAATCATTTTTCTAATTAGAAAATTAACATGATTCCGTTGACTTAACAAATATTTACTGAATGCATATGTGTGTGTGTATGAATACACACTACATTCTTGGTACTTGTCTATACCATATACCATGCATAATTTGTATCTTTTGATCTTTATATTCTGAGTAAAGGCAATATGGTAAAGGGTAGATGAACTTAACTGGGAATTAAAAGTTCTGCATTTTAGGGGTGCCTGGGTGGCTCAGTCTGTTGAGCATCTGACTCTTAATTTTGGCTCAGGTCATGATCTCACAGATCATGGGATCAAGTCCAGAGTCAGGCTCTGCGCTGACAGCACAGAGCCTAATTGGGAGTCTCTCTCTCCTCTGTCTCTACCCCTCCCCCACACATGCTCTAATTCTCCCTCTCTCTCTCTCAAAATAAATAAACTTGAAAAGAAAAGTTCTGCATTTTAATTCAAATCAGCTCTGTGTGATTACGTGAGTCTCAGTTCTCCCAAGTTCTTTAGGGTTCCAGAAACCTAAGTGTATTTTCTCCACTTACATAAAACATTTTTCAAAGCAAAAATTTGTTTTCTAGTGATTTGTGTAGCTTCTAAAAAATTGCCTTTTTTTTTAGTTGACTAAAGAAAGTCCTCAATGTGAGGAAGTAGAAGTTCTATTAAAGCTTAAGATCGTTTAGTTACCTGTAAGTAGTATACAGAGTTCAAAGATATTTCCTATTATGAAAAAAACCCCGTAATATCATACCTCAGTTATACCAAATTTGGGCGTAACTGACTGGCAATTGGCTCTAGCCTTCTTCCCTAAACCAGTTCTCAGTTGTTGCCTAATGATTATAACTGGCTTATCTCAGCTCCAGGTACACATAGTTGTGTCCTGTATAAGGGTCACCATCAATGTGTTTGCATTTTGTATCCATAAAAAACTGTCTAGAAAGTTGGTTTTTCATTAGCTTCCCAGTACCTCTTCATTGTGTGTGGCATTGCACACCTCAGGGATCTTTGGAAAGACCCTGAGGGACTCTGATCCCTCAGCAAGCAGCCATCTCAGCAGTCAGGGAAATAGAGTTGCTGGATCTCAGCAGCATCTCTGACATTCCTACATATTTGTAAAATCTCTTACTTCTTTTACTAGATTATCAGATGTTCAGTATCTGCAATTTAAGAGTTCAGTAATACCTTCAAGGTATTAGGTCTGTGGATCTGGCATCTTTAGATACCATTTTAAGATTAACTCCATCTTTTCTGCTATTTTAATTTAGATTTTCCAGGCTGCTTCTTCATGTGTTAGTTCCTGGACTTAGTAAACACCCCTTGCCATTGGTCTGTGCTCCCTGTTTGCTCTCTATTTTCTCTTTCTGCTCTGTCAGTCAGTGCTGCTCTGATGTGTCATTTGCATCCCTCAAAGTTCTGAGCTCTGCAAAACTGCACAATGCAAAACACAGGGCTTGTGGAAGAAGAGGGGTTTGTGTCACAACTTTATCAATGGCATAAAACAAAGAGATAGAAAACCAATGAAAATTGTAGCACCGTTTTACACGTTAAATAGTCAAGAATTGCATAAATACTGTAAATATGACTCTTGGACTTGAAGAAGACCTGAATTTTGCTTGCAGAAATGGATGTCAGATGGGTTTGGGGGTTTGTGCATTACTGTGAAGTGATGAAAGTGGGGTATCTGAAATCAGACAGAAAATTGTAACACGATGGGGGTGGTGTGACTCAAAGCCTGAGATACACTGAGGCGATGTTAGATGTCTGAGGAGCGTGCACGAGTTCATTTTGTGTGTTTGTTCCTACACAGCTCAGTTCAGCTGGGTATGGGATTCTGTGTTTAACCAGTGATTCTCAGGAAGGAAGTCGCGCATAAGAAAACACAAAATTTAGAGCACAGCATAACATATAGAGCCGTCGGATCATTATGTTGTGCACCTAAAACTGATGGAACATTGTAGGTCAGCTCGACTTCAATATATTGAAAAAAGGAAAACGCAAAATTTATGTAACATTCAAATAGTTTCTTCATGTGTCTATTGTATTAACACAGATTCATGTTTTCCAAACAAGCACTGTACTAAAATTAATGGTACTTTCTTTGCTTTTTCTCATTTTCTCATTCTTTTTTCATGTTTATCTTTTTTAATTTGGGTTTTAACTTGGGCAAATTTAATTTGCCCTTTTAATTTGAGCATCTGTTATTTGCATTTATGTTAAGGCAAAGTGCATCATCATTTTCTTATTTCAGCCTGGCTGTGCCCTTTTTCTTTTAGTGCTATTTCTCCAGTTGTGGCCCTGTCTCCACCACAGAACTTCTCCAGTACAGTTAGGCTGTAGGACACGCTTCTGAAGACATGGGTCACCCTGGTTTCTAAGCAGCAAGGGGAGAAATCAGTCTCAAAGTATTTAATCCTTTTAAACCTCCTTCCTGTGGGTTGTGTGCATTCATGACTTTTATGTTCTTAACAATATAGAAATCAAGGCTTTTTTTATGCTATACCTTTATTCTAGCTAGGTCACATTCACGCCAGGAATAACCTTCATTAAAAGAAAAATGTGTGTAAGTTCTTCCTCTGAGAGTCATTGAAAATGAAACTTGCAAATGCACCAGGATCTTGAATAAAAATAGAAAATATGGAGCACCTCAGTGGCTCAGTTAGTTAAGCATCCGACTCTTGATTTCGACTCAGGTCATGATCTCATGGTCCTGAGATCGAGCCCCTTGTTGGGCTCTGTGCTGGGAAGAGAGCTTGTTTAAGATTCTTTCTTCAATTTGACAATAAATTTCATATATTGAAAAAAAAAAAAGATTCTTTCTCTCCCAGGATGCCTGAGTGGCTCAGTCAGGAGCATCCAGCTCCTGAGTTTGGCTTGGATCATAATCTCACATTTCATGATATCGAGCCCCATGTCAGGCTCTGCGCTGAAAACACAGGGCCTAGTTGGGATTCTCTCTCTCCCTTTCTCACCTTCTCTCCCTCTCTCTCTGCCCCTCCCTTGCTCTCTGTCTCTCAAAATAAAAAACTTTAAAAAAATTTGCTCTTCCCCTCTGTGCCCCCCCCCCGCTTGCATGATATCCCTCTCAAAAATAAATAAATAAATAAATAAATAAATAAATAAATAAATAAAAATATTACACAGTATCTGTGCTCCTTCTTATCATTTAATAATATGCTGCTTATATAAATATTGTTTACAGTAAGCTTTGGATATAATTGACAAAATAATAACTGCCATTTGTTAAATGTTTGGGATACACAAGTGTTTCATGCTAAGTTGCATCTGTTCAAATGCATCTGTTAACCTGTTTGAAAATTACTGATCTACCTTTATATTTTAATGTCCATTAAGACTTTTCTCAAAAACTTAGTTTTTTTTCAAAACTAGTTAGGGTTCTTATTTCTCAGTGTGAAAGCTCCATCAGTTTCATTTCTTTAAGTTCATGGATTTTAAATTAAAGATGAAGAGAATCCTAAGTGCCATTTCTTGTTCTTTTCCTGCAGCGTTTGTCCAATGGTTCTATAGACTCAACTGATGAAACTAGCCAAATAGTCGAACTACAAGAATTGCTTGAAAAGCAAAACTATGAAATGGCTCAAATGAAGGAACGTTTAGCAGCACTCTCTTCCCGAGTGGGAGAGGTGGAACAGGAAGCAGAGACAGCAAGAAAGGATCTCATTAAAACAGAAGAAATGAACACTAAATATCAAAGGGACATTAGGGAGGTAAGTGATTCATAGCGGTTTCAGTCTTTGCTTTCTGAATGCTGCTTCTGAGATGCTTTTTGCAAATCTCCCCTAATGGCATATAATCTTTACATCTATTCAGAAAGCCAAAATTTGGGATGCATGATATTAGTTATGAAACATGTCCACTAAGACAAAAATAGTTTATTTACTTATCAACCCTTTAAATATGTATGGAATTTCATATCAAGTCTTGGGTAGAGTAAAAACTTTCTATAGTTTTTAATGAATTTTTAAAAAATTTAAGCTGCTAATTTTAAATAGCTTTAGATGTGGGTATGAATAATGAAATTGCTACACTCTAGCAAATGGGAATACTCAAAATCATTACTTTAAATTTTCCCCCTCTTATTTTGGTGTTGTGTCTGTGAGTATGAATATATATTTGGGAATGTGTTCACCTTTCTTTCTGCATGTATTCGGTTCTTCTTAGATGTAACATCACTTCATCTGTTTAATAGAGTACTTGAAAGTTACTGCAAAAAATACGAGATTTTTTTTTGTAACACTGCCTAATCATCTTACCACCTAAGGTGAAATGTTTAGAACCTTTCACTTTCTCACTCTATTCAATTAAAAAGAAAATTATTCATAATTGTTAAAAAATTTATTTGGTGACCTTTCACCTTTTGTCCTTTTTACATATTTGATCTTATTTACATTTTTGTATATAATTAACTAATTGTTACCGGAGTTGACTCCACTTTATGTATTCAATTATTTTTTTTCCCATTCCCTGTTGAGCCCATTTTACTTACTTTTGCCTCCAACATCCCCTTCTTTGATAAGAACAGATTGCTGACCTCCATGTTGTTGAACCCAGCATTGGATCCAATCATTACTCCCTGAAGTACGTCTTCAGTTGGGTCATAGCACCCTATACGCTTCTGATTTTCATCCGCCTTTACTTCCTGCCCTTATCTCGGGCTCCTTTATTTGCTCAGTGTCTCCCTAGACTAGTAGTGTCTTCCCTTCTCAATCTACTTTCACTTCCCTGCTAAGTTCATGCAGTCTCATGGCTCCAAAAAACACCTACTGCCTTATGAATCCCAGTTTATATCTCCGGCTTATCCTGTGTCCTGTTTCCCAGTTGCCTGTAAAATTAACATATTCTCAAAATTAATATATTCAAGAGTGTTCTCCTGTTATTCTCCCACCCCCAAGGAACCAGAGTTTCTTGTCTTCTTACACAGCCCACCTGTCCTCAATGCCATTATTGTTCAGAACAGAAGCCTTGGAGCTGTCCTTGGTGCCTGTTTCACTCACACACTGCATATGATTCAGACATAAACCCATTATTTCCAACTTCAAAACTTATCAATAATGTGACCTCTTCTCACAATCTTTATGGCTCTTCCTTATTCCACACAACCACCATCTCTCTCTGAATTATTACAGTACTCTTGTGACTAGTCTTCCTTCCGCTTCAGTCTATGCTCAACATAGCAACCTGAGTGACCTGTTACAATGTTAAGTCAGCTCAAGTTACCATTCTGCTTCAATGGCTACCTGTCCTGCTTACAGGAAAATCCAAGTCCTTACAGTGGTCTACGAGCCATGTACAATCTCCACTACCACCTTTCTGACTTCTGGGAACTCATCTCTTGCTGTTTCATTTTAGTCCACTCTGTTCAGTTAAGATGGATGGCCTCTTAAACTAGCCAGACCTATTCTATTGGGTTTTCTTTTCCCTCTTCCTTTTGCTCAAATGTTTTCTTCTCAGTGAAGTGTTCCCTAACCTTGTTATTTGCACATGTACACTCTTCCTCTTCTCTCATTTTCTTTGTTTTATCTCACAGTATTTACTGCCATCTGACACAATATATACTTTACCGATTTACCTGTTTGTCATATACCTCCCTCTCCCCTATACATAAAGGTTCATAATGGCTGGGAGTTTTGTTTTGTTGTGTTTTGTTCACTTCTCTATTCTAATCACCAACACAACTATTGAGCTTATAATAGGCATTCAAGAAAACTTTGTTGAAAGAATGGATATTTATAGGTGTTTGATGTAAATGTCAAAAGGCACGGATGAGATTAGAATGTGGGTTAGAACAATACCTACTATCTCAGAAAAAATGTAGATGATCCATGAAGTGGCAGGTTGCTCTGCTACCATGCAAATGATGATACTGTGCTCTCTACTTCTTTATATGAATTGATCGTTCAAAGACACGTCTGTCATTTTCACTCCTTAGCTGAAGGTTTGCCACTCTTCTATATCACTGTTAAGAAACACTACAATTTCTGGCTGTAAAGCTATTTGTTGAGGCCTTGCTTATCCTGGTTTCTTCATTCTCTTAGCCCCAGAGATTTAGCAATTTTCCTTTCATTTAGCACTCCTCTCTTGCTTCCTCTCTTCATGTTTATTTAATGCAGTGTCACAGGTAGAGCCCAGTATCTCCAGCTCCCCCTTTCTTATTGACTATGTAAAAATAATTCCTTAATTCTAATCGTCTTCAGGTGTAGGTGACAAAAAGCTAATTCAGATGGAAAATATCAATCATCTGATGCCAGGTGTTTTGTTTTTTTTTTTTTTTAATGAGGAAATCTCTTCGAATAGGTAAGGTATTCTGCTTTCATGTGGAATTCTTTTAAAATGTAACTATTCTTGGGGCACCTGGGTAGCTCAGTCAGTTAAGCATCCAACTTCAGCTCAGGTCACGATCTTGCTGTTCACGGGTTCAAGCCATGTCGGACTCTCAGCTGACAGCTCAGAGCCTGGAGTCTGCTTTGGATTCTCTGTCTCCCTCTCTCTGTCTGCCCCCCCCCCTCCACTTACTCTCTCTTTCTCTCTCTCTTTCAAAAATAAATAAACGTTAAAAATTTTTTAAAAAGTAAAATAAAATATAACTATTCTTGGGGCATCTGGATGGCTCAGTTGGTCGAGTGTCTGACTTTGGCTCAGGTTATGATCTCATAGCTCGTGAGTTTGAGCCCCATGAGCTGACTGTTCAGAGCCTGGAGCCTGCTTCGGATTCTTTGTCTCCCTCTCTCTCTCTCTCTGCCCCTCCCCTGTTCACTGTCTCTCTCTCTCTCTCTCTCTCAAAATAAATAAAAACATTTTTAAAAATTTAAATATAACTATTATCATCTCTAAAATTTTATGTAGTTATATTTTAGAAGAGATTCGTGAAGAATATCTCTCATCATTCACCTCTAAAGGGAGGTTGCAAATACAGATGCTTCAAGAGCCAGTCAGGCAATATAAATATATGACACATTTGGCAGTAAAGGTATAACATAGGAAGCGCTAGAAATTAATGAGACTTGGGCAAGAAACCTATACACTGCCTGACTTTCTGTATACATCATATGTGCTGTGCGTGTGTGCACGCATGTGTGTTAAGAACACCATGAAAGGCCAAATAAAATGTTTCCAAAAAGGTCCGATTGCCAGAGGCCCTGGTTTACTTCTAGGAAATTCTTAAAGACCAACCATGAAAACTATTACAGGTGTATTATATTTAATTTGTCTAATTTCTTACATCTGTCCTATCCAGAAGGTACTCATCATTATGCCCATTTTTCTCAATTGAGGTAAAGTGACTTGTCAAAGGCATATGCACTGCCCTCCGAGCATTGCACTCCTTCCAAACCCTCAGCACCAGGAAGACACAGGATCAGCCCAGCTCCAAAACCTGTGCTTCTTCCACTATGAGCAACTTCTAAAATCAACAAAACAGAATCATTTACCAGTGATAGCAATAGCATAAAAAATGCAGCTGCACTGTAACCACCACTGAAATAATCTTGTGCTCTCTGTTTCCAATAAGAAGAAAACCATGGACTTTAAAAAGGTATCACTTACACTCAAAACTCCAGCTTCCACTTTTATAATCCAGACTGTGGTCTGTGGACACACAAGGTCTACGAGATTGCAAGTATTTATAAGAGGAAAAAAACAGTGGGGGCACCTGGGTGGCTCGGTCGGTTAAGCTTCCGACTCTGGACTCTCAATATCAGCTTAGGTTGTGATCTTGTGGTTGTGGGATGGAGCCCCACCTAGGGCTCTGTGTTGAGTGTGGAGCCTGCTTGGGTTCTCTCTTTCTCTCTCTCTCTTTGCCCCTCCCACCATGTGCTCTGTCAACATAAATAAGTAAACTTTAAAAAAAGTGATTCTTCTTGCTACCCAATGTGTAACATTGCTAGCACAGTATGATTTATGTATTGTATTAGCACTACATATTTGTTGATTAAGGAAAAAAGGGGAGAGTAGGAAAAACCATATAATTAAAAGCTTCAATGCATTTTGCTTTATGTGTGAGGACTGTCTAGTATATCTAAAATGAATTATGTAAGTATATTTCATTAATGCTTTTAAGAATATATTTTTGTCATTATTCCTCATCAATAAGTAAATCTATTTAAAATTTACTTTTTGATGACTATGAGATATACTTTATTTTTTATGATTTTTTTTCTTTTTCAAATTTTTATTTAGATTATCATTAGTTAACATATAATGCAATATTGGTTTTGGAAGTAGACTTCAGTAATTCATCACTTACATACAACACCCAGTGCTCATCATAACAAGTGCCCTCCTCAATACCCATCACCCATCTGGCCCATCTCCCACTCACCTCCCTCCATCTTCCCTCAGTTTTTTTCTCTGTCAATAAGAGTCTCCTATGGTTTGTTTCCCTCTCTTTTTTTCCTCCCTTCCATATGTTCATCTATTTTGTTTCTTAAATTCCACATATGAGTGATATCGTATGGTATTTGTCTTTCTGAAATTTACTTTCTTTGAAGTTTTGTCTTAGTTGCTCCTTAAATTGACTGTGACCTATATGTAGTTGGGGGCTGGAGTAAAGCAAAGAACAGTACACATATTAAAAACATAGACAATCTTATAACATGCTTAGCTCTCCACTTTATAATTAAGAAAGCTACTAATTGGGGGAGTGCCTAGGTGACTCAGTCAGTTACGTGTATGATCTTGGTTTCCGCTCAGGTCATGATCTCACGGTTCATGAGTTTGAACCCCTAATTGGTTCTGCACTGACAGTGCAGAGCCTGCTTGGGTTTCTCTCTCCCTCTCTCTGCCTCTCTGTCACTTGTACTTTGTCTCTGTCTCTCTCTCTCAAATAATAAATAAATAAACTTAAAAAAAAAAGCTACTAATGGAGTATTGAATAATACTTTATTAAATATTATGCAAAATATGCAAATATTATGCAAATTTTGATGTGCAAAGAATTAGAATTTTTCTTTAAATGTTTATTTTTGAGAGAGAGAGGGACAGAGTGTGAGTGGGGGAGGGGCACAGAGAGAGGGAGACACAGAATCTGAAGCAGGCTCCAGTCTCTGAGCTATCAGCACAGAGCCTGATGCAGGGCTCGAACTCACGTTCCATAAGATCATGACCTGAGCCATAGTCGGATGCTCAACTGACTGAGCCGCCATAGTCGGATGCTCAACCGACTGAGCCACCCCAACAAAGAATTAGAATTTAAATTCTATATTGTTTTGTGAATAAAACCAGCTTATCTTTCTAACTTCCTATTAAGAGTTCTTCAAAAATTCCTAAGTAATTAAATGAATACATATCAGTTTTGTCTTTTCCATTATCTGAAACATGGAGTTTTATTTTTTAGTTTACTATGTCTGAGTTACTATAGAGTTATATTTATTTGCTATAATAAAGTCTATTTTGTAAACAAACCATAGGTCAAGAGATAATTGAATCTTTATATTCTTTTCCTCTTTCTTTAGGGAACAGTTTTTAGAGACTAGAAAAAGCTTCCCATTTTAGAATTTCTAAGTGACACACAGGGAAAAGATATTTCTCCAACTTGTAAATTCAAAATTTATTTTTGGCAACACAGCTTGCAGTTAAAAATTGAATCTCCCACATGAATCACTGAATTAAAAATGCAGTACCAAAGTCTGTACAGTGACTCCTGCATGCAATGTATGCCATAGAGTCAGATCAGCTAATTATAGGCACAATAGTAAGTAATAATCAAGAAGCTATTATTTATGGAGTGTGTATTATGCATAAGACTACACAAGGCACTTAAAATACTGTATCACAACAATGTTATATGGTAGATACTAGTATCCCAACCTAAAACAGAAAACAAAATAGACAAGCAAGCAGAGAAACCAAAAAACAAAAGAAAAGAGTATGAGTTATAGAAAAGGTAATCAGCATTCACCCATGATAACTGAGTTAATAAGTAGCAAAAACTGGGATTTGGAGTTAGTAAGTGTTACTCCAATGCTCATGTTGTCAAGAAACATGTATATGTCTTTAACTGAGTTTATCGCTATTATAATTTTATAAGAAGTTATATATGTAGGCTAGATTCAGAATTCTCTCTTTTGGTTACAAAATTGACACAATATTCCCAGAGTTCTATATGAAAATGAAATTAACAGTATACAGTTTAACAATACATAATTTTTCAAAGACAAATAATGTCAAGAGGGTACACATCTAAATACATGCGCACACACACACACACACACACACACACACACACACACACACATACACACACATACACACACAGAGTGCCCACCTACTTTCCATCTCACTTGCCTGAGATTCTTAATTTCAATCCTTTCGCTGTTAGTTGTGCTATTTTCTCTCTTATTTAATCGATGCCTTGCTATTATATGAGGATTTTAGTTCTTTTAAGTTACTTATTTATTTTGAGAGAGACAGAGAGTGTGCAAGTGGGGGAGAGGCAGAGAAAGAGGGAGAATCTCAGAAGGCTCCAACTGTCAGCACAGAGCCCAATGCGGGGCTCAAACTCACAAACCTTGAGATCATGACCTGAGCCAAAATCAAGAGTCTGATGCTTAACCCAGTAAGTCACCCAAGCACCCAGAGGATTTTAGCTTTTTTATTCTCTACTTTTCTCTCCCAATCATCCTTCCACTACAATTACCCCCAAATCACATTTAGTGTCACCATTATTATGGCTGTGTAGATCATTTCCACAACTGATCCAAGTAGTAATTTCCTATGATAGCATTTCCTTTTGTTGTACAGCTTTTTGTTTTTCCAGGATTTTATTAATTACTTGATACATTTATTTCCTTGCTTGTTTTTAAAACGGTGGTGTATCTTCGCAGCCGCTCCAACAGAGTAGTAAAATTGCATAATTTCAATTCAGTTATGGTCAGTGATCAAGCAGATAATTTATCATTCTTATTTTTATTTTCTTTAAATCATTCCTTTTTCCTCTTCCCTCCACGTCTCATCTGTACAAGCTTATTTGTAGGCCTGCTTCATTGTTTTAGCTGTAGTTGTGGGATTTACTTCTTCTATCATCTTGAAAATCCAGGACAGAAAAGTGATCAAGGTCCCTAAAGCAGAAGAGGCATAAAAACTAGAGCACAGATAATGATTAAAACTTTGAGAGAAGGCAAACACCTGTTGTAAAAGTAAAAGCTAGAAGTTAAGGATTCGTGCATATGGTTATTTCCAGGTGGTGATGAGGGAAAATCGGGAAATGAAGGACTATTCATTTCAGGACTTCTATTTCTTTTGGAAAAAAATGGAAGAAAATGTATCTGCTCTGTGCATGTGGCAGGACTGGCTCCAGATCCTGAAGGAGAGGACCAGAAGGGCTGCTTAGGAACATTGACCAAAGGAATTTGGATAGCAACATATGGAAACCACCACTACCAACTCAATTTTAGGCTCCTTACGCAAAGAAGCTCCCCACATTATCAGGAAACCGCCACAGGCCCATGAGGCTTGCTTCTGCAGCTGACTTTTCTTAATATCTTTTTTTAAAAAGTAGGTTATCCACCTACTAGTAAATGTTCATGTAAGCTGTTAGGAAGATAAAATCATCTCCATATTATCTATGAATTAGTGGTTTAAAAATTATAGTTGAGAATAATATTAATGCCATGGTTATTACATTCACACTGATAGCTGATTTTTCCATAGAGTTGTGTATTCTTTGAGTTTTCTAAATTCTTGGGGCACCTGGGTGGCTCAGTCAGTTATGCACCCAACTTCAGCTCAGGTCAAGATCTCACGATTCATGAGTTCAAGCCTCACGTCGGGCTCTGTGCTGACAGCTCAGAGCCTGGAGCCTGCTTCTGATTCTGTGTCTCCCTCTCTCTCTGCCCCTCCCCCCTTGTGCTCTGTCTCTCTCTCAAAAATAAATAAAAACATTAAAAAAATCTTTTTTTAATTGGAATATATGTAACAAGGAAAATGGTTAAGTTCCCAAGTCAATTGGTCAATTCATTTGTGAATATGACTCTAATTTACTTCTCTGGGCCCTCCTTTTTTTTACAAATGTTTATTCATTTTTGAGAGAGAGAGAGCGTGAGTGGGGGAGGAGCAGAGGAGGAGGGGACAGAGGATCCAAAGCGGGCTCTGTGCTGACAGCAGCAAGCCTGATGTGGGCTCAGACTCACTAACCTTGAGATCATGACCTGAGCTGAAGTCATACACTCAACCTACTGAGCCACAGAGGCACCCCTGGCCTCCTATTTTAAACACTGGGTTACTCTTACTTATATATGTAGATGAGGATACTGGTGATATTGGTTATCCTTATTTGAAGATTGATTTGCAGTTTGGAATGGTAGCCACCATTTTACTGATTTTATGGTTTACAACTGTACCCATAATTGTACTTATCTCTACTGTATAATGAGCTAATCTATCTGCCACTTCTTTTCTAATGCCAGTTCTACAGTAGGCAGTTTCTTGTACTCCATTCCATTCTCAGAGAGAGGAACTTTTTGTTAACCCAAGATGTAAAAAGAATTCTGACAGGTAAATTGGGAAAATTCACATGAAATTTGGCATGCTTTCCATAAAAAGAAAGGAATGAATATTGCTTCAAGAAAACGGTAGCCTTTGTATCTTACTATTTTATTTAAATAACAAGACAATACAGTAAACTATGTGAAAATCTGATTTTAATTAATTTATTATTTTAATTGTAGGCCATGGCACAGAAGGAAGATATGGAAGAAAGAATCACAACCCTTGAGAAACGTTACCTCAGTGCTCAGAGAGAATCTACCTCCATACATGACATGAATGATAAATTAGAAAATGAGTTAGCAAATAAAGAGGCCATCCTACGACAGGTTGAGTATCTTATCTTGGTTTTGTTCTCGTCCATGTGTGCTCTCACCATTCTAACAAAATACGGAGTAAATAAAATACAGTATTTCTTGGCATTCAACTGTTCTCTAAAATTTAGAATGGAACTGACTCAACAGATGTGATTTCTAGCATGTAATTCACAAATATGTCTTAATAATAATAAAAATAATTACTAATATTTACTTTGGGTCTAGACATGAAACAGACACTGCTAAGCAGTTAACAATTACCTCACTTAAATCTAACCACCACCTGTGAAGTAAGCACAATTATTATACCGAGGCATCAAGGTTCAGAGACATAAAAACTTTACCAATGTCACACATCTGGAAAATGCCAGTTCTTAATGGAAGCCCAAGTCTGTTTGGCTCCAGAGCAGAGTCTATTTGGCTCCAGAGTTCCATATTGGACAAACTGTGGCCCATGTGCCAAAACTATAACTGTTTTATAAATAAAGTTTTATTGAAACATAGCCATACTCATTTATTTAATCATTTTCTATGACTGTTTTTGTGCTACAACAGTAGAACTGAATAGTTGGAACAGAGACTAAATGATACACAAAATCTGAAATATTTATTATCTGGCCCTTCAGAGAAAAAAGTTCTGTTAACCCTATCTCTAGAGCTTGGGCTGTTAGTCATTGTGCTACATTTCATCTCTCACTCCAGTTAATATTATAATTTTCAATAATATGCTCTCATGGTACGTCTGAAACCTTAGCGTTGAGTTATACTGCACATGTCCACATTTATATTCACTGGTAACTTTTATTTCTTTTTGTTGCCATTGGTAAGAGCTTTTCTATTTTTTTAATGTGCTGAATTTTATTAAGGAATGTGAGTAAGTAACATATAAAAACATGAGTACAGTCATCTCTTTGCACAGTAAGTGTGGTTGATTTTAAATCTAGAATAATGGCAGAAACCCTAGTGTCTGGTGTTAGTTATCCTTACTGGGACTCTTTAAGTGTCTCTTTTTCCATCCCTGTTTCAGATGGAAGAGAAGAACAGGCAGTTACAAGAGCGTCTTGAGCTGGCTGAGCAAAAGTTGCAGCAGACTATGAGGAAAGCTGAGACCTTACCTGAAGTAGAGGCTGAACTGGCTCAGAGAATTGCAGCTCTGACAAAGGTATTGCCATAAAACAATTAGTCAGTCTAGATACACTCATAGAAAGGAGTAGTGATCCAAATGGAATCTATAGATTGTCTTTAGGTTTCATGAAATTTAAGTTTATTTTGTCTTTATTATACTGGTTTATTGCTTAGATGAGTTTTTCATATTATAGATCTTATTTATGCTGACATGAATGATTTACATTAAAATGTGATGATACCTTTGCCTGTGTAAACGTTAGCAAAAACAAAATTTTGTATCCTGATGGTTGATTTTCCATGATAATATTTGAACATTAGAATAATCACTGAATATAAACAAATAATGATGAAATTTAATATGTATATAGATAAGTTGCAATAACTTAATAGCCTTAACAGAAGTTGTTTGGTATTAAAAATGTAGGAAATATCATAAGCGGTTCCTTTCTGACTATATATGAAAACATTTGTTAGCAGTTGGAAGTTAGATTTGCAAAAGTCTAAATTCTAAAGTTACTAAATAGAAAGTGGTTTTAATAGTTACAGTTTCTTCTGAACCAATTAAATTCAATAATAATCTGAGGAATATTCAAAATTATCTACTATGTTATGGCTGTCAAATTCTACAATTATACACATATTGTAAATTTTGCAACCATTATAATGTTAAAAATGACTTATCATTCACAGTGAAATGGAAAGGACAGTGCTTCAAAGTGTATATGTACAACAAAACTTCAGCTTTGCTCACTAAAGGCATGTTTTACTTTTAATATCAGTTCAAAAATGTACAAACATTTTAGATATTCATGCAATCATTGCTCAGTGCTACATTTTCCATGCACCTAATAAATGGGTAAGACAGACAGATAGATGAACTACAGGTTACAAATTCTGGCATTAGGACTATCCAAAACAGTCAATACAGCAATACAAAAGTAGGCACACACATTTGCTTTCCCAAAAAAGTCAATAATTAAAGAGGAAAAGTAGACTGATGCCTATTGGTTAAAATAAGATAATTAGTCAGGTAGTGAAAAGACAAATATTTGCAAAGTAGAGCAGGGTTAGAAAGTTTTGGAATAATTGCTTGTCTACAGAGTATTGGAATAACCAGCTGAATAAAACATTAGTGTGATTAGGATAATGTCACAATCTGGATCCTTCTATAGTCATAGACATACCATAAACCCTTCTGGCAATTTTAGAAATGTGTGCTTTCTCAAATAAAGATAAATTTATCATTTGATTTGGGAAATAATCTCTAAATTATATAAAAATGTTCAAATATAGTGGTAATATTCTATTTTTTCTTGCAAACACATTTAAAATTAATCAACTATGGATAAGGATGTGTGTGTGTGTGTGTGTGTGCACGTATACACACACACACACACACACACACTAAGGCTCTTCATTTGAAGAACATGAACTTATATAGAGTTATTGAACTGAACTATTTTCTGGAGCTTTAAGTGAGTGACTAAATAATAAAAATAATTTTGTAAAACTTTAGTGTAAAATAATCAATACTATCCTGAGTAAAATACGAGAAAGTCTGGAATCTCTTCCAAAATAATACAATTTAAAATTCACCAAGTAATTGCTCCTAATTAACTTCTGATGGACTGAGGACAAAACATACTTTAAAATATAATACTTGACTTACGAGGCTTCAAAGTATATATCCGTAAGCATCCTTAATTTAGAATATAAAAAAATAACTTGAAATAGGTGTCTTATCTTTGTTCCCCTCATTTTTTCTCTGGGGCTCTTACTTGTTTTTGATACATACTTTCATTCATGTACCCAAAATAATTTCTTCAGTTTACATCTAACTAATAATATATTGCTAAAATTTCACTTCATCTGAATCCTTTTGATTTCCTCCTTTTTCAGTAGAGTTTCATCTTTCTTAAGAAGTGTTAAAAATGCTAGAGTTCACTGTGTTTCTCTTTTTTACTGCTTTCTCTTCAGGCTGACTTTATATCAACACCATTATTTCAACTACAGAGTTTCTAGATTATTGCCATATTTAATATACACTTGTCTAGAGAAGAGGTTTTATCCTCAGCACACTCCCTATGCTTGTAACATTTTTTATAACTTTTGAAGATGCTCTTTCATTTGTTTTCCCAAGTTTTATGGCTACAATGATCTTGTACTTTTTCTTCTCCTCTGTTCAGACACTTTTAGGGACTATCACTAGAACCAGTTTTATTTATATATTTTTATCACTTCCATATTTTCAGTATCTCACTGTTATTGATCATCATAATCTTTTTCTACTTCTTACTATTTTTGATACTAAAGTAAAAAGATTTCTGCTTAGCTTAAACCTAGGCTTCCCTCTCCTATATTATGAATGGCATTCTAAATAATGTTTCAGGCATTTTATTTGGCCTATATATTTTTTTCTGCTTTTATTATCTGCTACCTATTGTTTTCTTCTCTTTGACCCACCCCATCTGACTTTTATTTCTTCCCCATTTCAAAATCTACTCATGTTTTTTCAAAGCCATTTCTGCCTATAATTTCCTCTAAACTGTAGCTCATTTGAAATTTTCCTATGTCATATTAAAGAGTGAAATGAAGATAAGCCCTGTATCCCATCAAGGAGTACAAAAAATAGATTGTTTTTGTGTGGCTTTTGTATTTACACTAATTACTTAAACTACAGTCTTCACAAGGCTAAGATGAACATAAATCAATACTATTGAAATTGATCCCAGTTTTTGTTTAGAAATGATGTCTGAATCTATTCTGTGGTTGATAAGATGTGTGTGTGTGTGTGTGTGTGTGTGTGTGTGTGTGTGTATAGATAGGTAAGGAAAGCTCATTTAAGGCTTTAGAAAGTCAGAAATATTGAGGAGTGGCTACAGATAAATGTTAACATTGGCTATAGCAAGTATACACAAAATTATCCAATAAAGACTTTGGGATCCCAATTTTATGATTTATTATGTTTACTTCTTTAATTAAAGTGCATATTCCCTCAGCAGGGACATAATTCGTATTGAATTCCATAAGGTATTTCATTCATTTTAGTACCAGTAAAACATATCAACAATAACAAAGTAATTTAAACTTGACAGAATTCTTGCTCAATCTTTAAGTGAATTTTTACAATGTTTAGTATGTTTTCAATAGTTAAGATGGAAAGAGGTAGAAGTTTTAAGGACCTTTGGGAAGACCTACTGGGCTTGTGTTTTTAAAGAGACAGCTTTGGAAATTGAAATGTTCATGCTTTGACTACCTTGAATCAGTCACCTGATTAATTTTTACACCACCAACTGCATGTTAAAATGTACTTTTGAGAGATTACAGATATCTTAATGAATTTAGATGATATCATTTCAACAACATTTTGACCCATTTACTATATTCCTATTTGAATTCTAGGTTTTAAGTGATATTAGAAAACCATTTTGTGACATTTGGGAACTATGGTAGCTTTCTGTGTTTCTTCTGCTTGGAAATTTGGGGAGAGAAATTGGTTATTTGTTATTTCTTCATTATTTCCCCATTTATGAAACAAGAATCTCAAAAGGAAAATCTTACAAATGTAAATATTGAGTTGTAATCTATATAAGTACACCAGTTAAACGTTAAATGTTTATTTTATAGATTAGTTGGAATTTGTTGCATAAAATAGTACATATGTGTGTGAGCCAATACATGAATAGGCTACTATTTCTTTTCAGGTACTGCATGACATATTTATATATAGTCCTATATTTGCATAAAGTAAGTTTCACTGTTTTAGAATAAACTTAGAGAATGTAATGGAATATGCTCTGGAGTTAAATCTTATAGATCTAACAATAGAACAATTTTGATGTTATATATACTTGTAATTATGATCAAAATGTTGATTTAACTTTACATGTAATCTGTGCATAACATACTAATACAATTCAGCTATCAGCAATGTCACATGTGTTAACACTCTGTGTCTGTGATAACCTGACAATCACCTCCAAGACATGTAACGAATCCTGGCACTGGGCAAATATTAGCTGACAAAGGCACCATGCTGCCTGTTCACTTTAGGGCGCTATTTTGTTTCCATGGCAACAAATCAATGTAGAAACAGTTTCTGAGTGGTTCCTAGTGTCATTCAGGAGACTTTGTAAGTAAATATTCTTGTCCTCACAATATATTGTCACCTTGATAATTTGAGGACTTCTAATCGCTTTCATTTACAATGTCAAATTAAGACTACATCTGAGAATAGGTGCCAGGGTACTAGACCAGGTACTACACACTTGTATTCAGAGACCAGAAGTCAGTTTGTCAGCTCGTCCCTGTTGCTGAGGAAACTCAACCCTGGAATTGGAGAATGCCCATAATAATTAATCCTGTGGCTTAGTTTGTCTTGATGTCTACAGTGTTAGGTTTGTAATAAATTTTTTTCCAAATTTATTTCACCTGGGTCGTTGTCCTAGCATACACTTCAACGCTGAGACACACAGTTTGCATTATTTTTTAGTAATATGATAAACAAACCAAAATACAAAACATTTAACAATCTATCAGAGACATATTCTAGTGTTTGGTTTCCCATAATTCCAACTATTACATGACTCTTTCAGAGTTGCTTTAATTCATTCTGTAGTAGTCTTTCATCGCCAGCCGTCACTAACCTTCCATACCTTAGGTTGGTAGCTTTTTATTTGGGCGTATCATTGTTTTTCATTTATAACCATTGACTGCATCGTGTTCACCAGATATCAGTGTAGTTCTTTCCATGTAAAATTCTGTCTATTAAAGTATTAAATTTGCTGTCACATTTTTCTTTTAAGCATTCTGTGCTATGTTCTGTTCAGTGTCAGTGTCTTTAGTTCTGATTTTTCAATTTTGTCCCTCTCCTTTTCCTTGACTTGTTAGTCTGATCCAACCTCTTCTACCTCATCTGATGATTATCAATATGTTATGGAAGCTAAACTACAAGAAATGATCTCCATACGTAGGAAGGTAGTCCTACTGGACTTTACTTTCTATTGCTAAATAGAATCCATCTAAGTTTTTCTTTTCATTTATAAAAATTATGTTATTTTTATTTATTGATAATCAACCATCTGTGCAGTTCAGTGCTTCAGGAGCTTAAGATTGGACAATGGCAGGTTTGTGTTCAAACCATGCACAGTCTGCATGTTACATTTGGCTGATTTCATTGCTCATAAATAAGTCCAATGTTTTGCTGATGCTTGGATGTAACAGGCCTTTGTAGCTGACACATTTCAAGCAATGCTGTTCAGCTGCCTGTTTAAAAAAAGTTTATTTTTTGAAAATTACATTTGCGGTTGGTAGTAGCTTGCTTTACATTTTATTTCAATTTATTTAGAGGTACAGTGTTAATCAAATCTTACATGTCAGGTACATATTTCATATTTCTTAACAGGCTGAAGAGAGACATGGAAACATTGAAGAACGCATGAGACATCTAGAAGGTCAACTTGAAGAGAAAAATCAAGAACTTCAAAGAGTATGTATATTAAGAACCACTCCCCTCAATCATCAGTCTATGGGCATGTAAGAAATGAATGTCTTTCCTGAAGATAGGTTATATTTAAAATCTTATGAATATGCTCTGTGCATTTTAAAGGAAAAAAGAAAAGGTTCTGCCAATTTAATCACACCAGACATAAAATGGAATCCAATTTTAAACTAGAAAAATATAAAAACAAACCCAGTGCTTTTTAAATGATTGTTATGTCAAGTTTATTTATTTTTTTCTTGAATATAAGGCTAGGCAAAGAGAGAAAATGAATGAGGAGCACAACAAAAGATTATCTGATACGGTGGACAGACTTCTGACTGAATCTAATGAACGCTTACAACTACATTTAAAGGAAAGAATGGCTGCCCTAGAGGAGAAGGTAAAATGACAGAAGGGTAGAATCACATGAATATTTATCAATGTTCTTAAGAGCATGGTTGTTTTATACCCTGCTGTAATTATTGTATTGGTCGGATGATCCATTTATTTTCCTTAAGTATATATGACATAGTCTTAGAAGTGAACGAGTAGTTTCTGTAAAAATGTGTAAGATAAATTTTTAAATGAGTAAAAGTGCTGCATGGTATGTAAATCTTGCATATTCTCATGATCATATAGATAAATGTATTAAAATGTATTTTGTGGTGAAAATACTTAGTTATTCTTCACCTGGTGTGCAAAAAAAGAGCAGTGAGACAAAAATCGATTATTTTGGGGATGTCTTGCATTGAACTATTCACATGTTTCAAGTAACTAAATCTACTGCTTCTCTAAAAGCCAAAATGAGTAACTGAATTTATATTACCAATAGAACTAATCCTACTACAGTTTAGGAACGCAATAATTTCAGCTGCATCATCCAAAAATTGCCTCTTTACAGTGTGCAATGTCATTCACAATGCTATGTGTCTTGTTGATAGTTGGCAACTACCACACCAGCACGAGTTACATGAGCTGGTTGCCGATTTCAGAGCAGATACAAAGGTAGGGGCTAAAACCCAGGTGGACAAATCATTTTGGAAATTGAGAATGAATGCCAGTCACTACTTAAGCTAGACATTTTCCCCTGACCCAGACAATAAACCAAAATAGAAAAAAATACTCCCCTGAAATTGTTAAAGTAGACTGGCTAACTTTCATTACAAAGTGATAACCTTCTTCCCATTCAACTCCAAATGCGTGGCCACTTTACCAATCACTACACTCTTAGTTTAGTTTTACTAAAATTAAATTTGAAAAAATACATTTTTAAAAATCATGCTTTGTGGTAATATAAAAAAGCATAAAGCTTTTACGATAGTAATCACTTCATGACAAAATTTTAAAAATAATTTCTATGATGCAGCTTATATCTACATGTCATGAGATGTAACAGTTTTGTAAATAGCTAAAATTTCATTTATATTGCTCTAATGATTTAACCTTTATTGGAAATTATTTATTCTGTATTTGAAATAGAAGGCCAGAAATTAAACTTTCCAGAAATAGGATCTGATAATTTATTTTTTTCCTCAGATGATAAAAATGAGTTCATCTGAATCCTTTATCTGTAATACCTTTGGCTAATATTGAGTTTATTACTCACATTTTCTCATTTTAAAAGTAACCTAATTATTTCAAATTTTAAAACACTGAGAAGAAGAAAATATAGCTTAGAAGATAATATTTATTCCATTTGCCAGTCCAAGTGTTACAAAATAACATTTCCCATTTAAATTATGTATTTTTCTAAATGTTAAGGTATTATGTTTAAGGATTCTATTTAAATGTGGTTTCCATGGAAACCAAGAAATAGATGCACCAAGGAAGGAATCAAAGAGAAGGAATCAAAGAAGATTCTTGAGCAATAAAACATTAATCTACATATTCAATTATTTTCTCTTTAGTTAATTATTTTTCTTTCTTTTCTTTAGAATGTTTTAATTCAAGAATCAGAAACTTTCAGAAAGAATCTGGAAGAATCTTTACATGACAAGGTATAATGGAAACTTACATTTTACCCATTTTTCTATTTTAGACTGACAAATGTGTTATTGTAAAATAAATTTGATAAGAAATAAATTTAGGATGCTACCTTTTTAAAACAATTTTAACTTTTGTATTATACGTCCAGAAAAGTGTACATATCTAGAGAGCTTGATAAATTTTTGCAAACCAAACACACTGAAAATCAAGTCTTGTAGCCCCCTTCTTGTTCAAATACAATTACTACTCTTATCCTAAACGATAATCACTGTCTTATTTCTAAAAAAAAAAAAATGCTTTTGACTTTTTGTGCTTTACACAAGTGGAGTAAACTAATTTGTATTTAGTTTGAGATATCATTTAAGCAGACATGTATTAAATATCATGCACAGTGATTGTGCTGAATTATGTTTGCTACATGATCCTGGTTCCAAAGTAGCTGAAAAATGTAATTGAGAGAGAACACACCTTTGACAAAGCAGCAAGTTGCAGAGGAACAGATGCCAAGTGTTGAAGGAGTGAAATATGTAGTAAGAGCTACAGGTAGGAGAGACTACCATATAGTGCTGCTATAAATAAGGCTTCAGGGAGGTGTCACTTGACAAAGCTCTATGGAAAGGGAAGAATACGTTACAAGCCTTTCAAATACAGTGCATGTGGCATGATTGCCAGTGCTTTGTGTGAGGCAGGAGTGGTAGGGAGTTTCATTTCTTAAATAATGATGGGCATAACCTGGGGCACATGGGTAGCTCAGTCAGTTAAGCGTCCGACTTGATTTCTGTTTAGGTCATGACCCCAGAGTTATGGGATCAAGCCCTGCATTGGGAGCAGGGCCTGCTTCAGATTCTCTTTCTCTCCCTGTGCCCCTCCCCCTGCTCTCTCTCTCTCTCTAAAATAAAATTTTCTTAATTTTTTAAAAAAATAATAGCATAACATTTGGCTGGAATCAGTTATTCCTGTTATAGGACATATTATATAAGAGGCAGTTAAGGACCAAATTATGAAATGTTAAAAGCTGTAATTGCTAATATATCTTCTCCTTCTTCATTAGCCTATATATTTTTTAAGTCTATTAGTTATTTTGAAAGAGAGAGAGCATGAGAGCAGGGGCGGGGCAGAGAGAGGACAGAGAGAATCCCAAGCAGGCTCCATGCCATCAGTACAGAGCCCGATGGAGGGCTCGATCCCAACAACTATGAGATCATGACTTGAGCCAAAATCAAGAGTCAGACACTTAACTGACTGAGCCACCCAGGTGCCCCACCTATAAATTTTTGTTAGCAATTTTGTCTGATTTCATTTTGTTTAGCACAGGAAAATAATGTAATATAAAATTATTGACTTAAAAAGTGACCTACAAATGTGTGTGGAACAAAAGAGAAGAGAGAGAGAGAAGAAGCAAGGGACAGAAGAGACGGAGGGAGAGGAGGGAATATCTGGGAACAGTATGGCATATGGAAAGTATTGGAAAAGATGAGAGAAGAAAGATTTTTAAAAAAAGGAAAACTGTACATTTAGCCCCACTAAATTCTACATATTATGATGTTAATTTAAAACTATGTGGCCCCACAGTCAGCGTATATATGATCTGAAAGATAGATCTCTCTGTGGCAATACAATATGGTCCCTAGAAGATAGCATCTAATTCTTTCTGAAGTAGTTTTAAAAAAAGTCTACAGAGTGGAGATGCCATTTCATCAGGCTCTTGAAGGCACAAAAGATCTTGCCAAATAGGCAAGGGTAGGGCAGAGGACAGAGCCTATGTGAGAGCACAGAGAAAACAAAGATGGTTGATTTGCTGATTTACCAGAAGTTTGCTGTGACTGGTATGTGTTTAAAGAACTAGGTTGCGCCCAGATTGTGGATTTTGGACTTGATCCTATTATGCAATGTTATGTTTTCCAAAGCTCTGTGTGCTCCTGGCAAGATCCCCAGAACCCACTCCCCCACCACCTACCCAAACCTTGTAGCTTCAACAATCTGCCTAAGCAACTAACAGTACTAATCACTCCATGCTTTGCACCCTTGTTCACGCCAGTAACTAGAGGAAGCAAATCCCAGGTCATACCTCATTTCTGAATATCATCCCACACAGCTAAACATATTTCCTAATCTAACCACATCTCCTATAACTTCTGAAATTTCCACTCAGTTCTCTATAACTGACAGTCATTCATTAGCCAAATCTCCTGTGTACTCAACCTCTTCTTGTTTCTCATCATCTTGATCTCTAAAATTTGAAATTCCTAGGACTGGTTTTGAATTTCTTCTCATGTTCACTCATTGAGTTGAGGCTCTTCTGATCTCATGGATTTAAAACCATCTATAAATTGAGCACCTCCAAATTTAGATCACCGACTGGGTCCTCTCTCCTGAGAGAGTTCATGTATTTAAGAGCCAACTCAATATCTCTATTTGGACACTTGGGCAACTCAAATGTTCACAGGTTCAATCCCCCCCACCCCCAAAACCAGCACCACCAACCTCAACCACCGCCAGCAGTAGTCCTCTCAGTAAATTACAACTTCTCCTCTTAGCCAGGTTAACCTTGGAGTTATTCTTGACCCCTTTATCTGACACTCTACATTCAGTCCAATAGCAAATTCAGTTAGTTCTGTCTTCAAGATATAACCCAAATCCATCCAGTCTCTTTCTAACACTGCTGTTGTCCAAGCCACAATTTTCTTGCCTATGTTTTTGGAAAGACAGTAATAATGATCTTTCTTCCCTCCCTCCCAGTCTCATTCATCAGGAGTGATCATGTCACCATTTTGCTCAAAAATCCTCCAGTCATTTTCTACCTCACTCAGAGTAAAAACCAAAGACTTAAAAATGGTTGACAAGGCCTTTTAGGACTACCCTTCCCAAGCCCTGCAACCAAAACATTTCTAAGTCTATTCCCTATCTGTCTTTCTCTTTACTGTCCAACCCAGCCACAATGACCTCCTTGCCCTCTCCTTTAACAAATATACTCCTTCTCACTAGGGAGTGTATCTGCTAAACCTTTTCCTAAGACATCCCTATTTTTTTGTATCTGCTAAACCTTTTCCTAAGACATCCCTATTTTTTTTTTAACTCCCTTCCTTTCTTTAGGCTTTTGCTCAAATAGCACTTTATTGGAGAGATCTTCCATGCTTCTCTTATTTTCTTTTTCCTACCAACATCCTATAGACTCTGTTTATTGTCTTGTTTACTAGATTATAAATTATAGGAGGGCAGGGAATTTTTTATCTTACTACTTTATCTTAGGGCATAGCACAATAGAGGTGCCCTATGTGTGTATGTGGAAATAACAAACAAAGGGATTAATGAATGCAATAAGAAATCATTTAACATTTTAGGCAAATAATTTATTTGATCATATGTGTTTTTTTAAATGATACATCTAAAAGAGAAATGTGTAGGGAAGAGATTGAAGGGAGCACCGCCTCTGTGGAAGCTGGTGAAGTAATTCAGGAAAAAACTTAAAAAGGTGTCGAGTAGGATGATGTTAGTAAGAATAAAAAGGGCAGATAAGAGAAATATTGGGAAACCACATTAACAACAAAGTATGGTGAGAAACGAAGTATGAGTCAAGTAAAATGTCAAGCATTGGCTGCTGGGACGGGAAAAAAACAGTAAGAGGAAATCTAGAAGGACATATTTAAACTTTCACAACATTATAAAATGTTATAATCATGAAAACAAAATAAATCCTTACATATGCATTTAATTAAGGACTATTAGGTGACCCTTACATTGAAGATTTATGGACAGAAACTGGTAATGACAATCTGAGAAAATTTTCAGGTGTACAAATAATTCTACCAATATCAAGCTCACAGTTTTAACTTATATCACGTAATGACCCTTTTCCTCATCTTTTTTTTTTTGTTTGTTTTTTTGTTTAATCTTTATTTTGAGAGAGAGAGAACGCAAGTGAGGGAGAGTCAGAGAGTGAGAGACAGAGACACAGAATCCAAAGTAGGCTTCAGGCTCTGAACTATCAGGACAGAGCCTAATGTGAGGCTTCAACTCACGAGTCGTGAGATCATGACCTGAGCTGAAGTTGGATGCTTAACTGACTGAGCCACCCAGTTGCCCACTTTTCCTCATCTTTTTAAATCCATTTTTCTTTCTCCTTCATCATGTGTATTACAACCCTTATAGAATAATCAAAGTCCTTTTCTTCATGAATAAGACCTTTTCTTTATTTTTTTAATCTGCTATGATTATGACTTTGCATTTTGAAGTGATGTATACATAGCTAGTCATGATCTTAGTATTCCTATATGTTTGCAAAAATTTAGGATTAATGAATGCAAGACAATGTAGACAATTTTTTTTTTAGGGAAGTAAAATTTGTATTTTTTATTTTTAACCCCAACTAACTAATGGCAAAACAAACTTTAGGAGTTTTTGACACATCTTTTCATCAGAAATGAACTAACTGATGACCATGAAAGTGATTGCCAAGAAATAAAGATCGAAAGAATTGATATTAGTTGTACTAGGAAATATGACCATTCATATATTGAGTTCAGTTCATTGATGGTGAAGTTTTAAGCATAGCATGTTATTCTGTGTTTATTTTTGTCTCAACAATCTAAAGTACTACTCTATAAAACATCTTCAAGGCACTAATGTTTAGATAACTTTCCATTGATTTGTGCTTTTCACATTTTCATTACAAGGGGAAAATGAGGCATATTTTGCTGCCATGTCTAATGACCTGTAATAAAAATATATCCATCAGTTTTCCATTTTTAAAAAACCACTAAGATTGATAGCTTGGTTTATCATAATTGAATGTTGGTATTCTTGGCATATGCATATCTTCTGAGTCAAACATCTTTGATTTTTAGGAAAGATTAGCAGAAGAAATTGAAAAGCTGAGATCTGAACTTGACCAATTGAAAATGAGAACTGGCTCTTTAATTGAACCCACAATATCAAGGTAACATTAAATTAAAATCTTATTTATAGTTTGCCAAAAATCAATATGATTTTTTTATGGTCCCGTATTACCTCAAATAAAATAAAACAGGCCTCTTACTGCCCAGCAGGCATTACCCTATGTTCACTCCTTACTCCTTACTGATTTACTATTTCTATATTCAAAAATAATTCTCTAACTTAGTAATCTGTTCTGCAAATATGCAATAAAAATTTTAAATATTACATTTTGTATTCTGCATTTAATTACACAGCTATAAATAACGTAAAAAGAGTCTTAAATGACGGAATAGAACTGTATGTGAGGAGATTACTTCTCATTCCAGGAAGAGGCAACACCTCTTTTCTCTACATGCAGAAATGCTTTCAATGTATAATGTTACTGAAGAAGTATCATTGATTATGGTCACTTAGCATCCACCTATCTTGTTAAATTAATTGCAAATACAAAGTGAAGGAGAAATTATACATGTTTTGAAAACAAGTAAATTTAGCCATACTCATCTGCTTTGACTCAGTACCTCATCTTGAAAAAAAGAAGCAATGACATAATTATTTATTCTTTAGATAAATACATTGATCTTGATAATTCACATGTAATTTTCTTTTGTGCTTAGGGCCTTTTATTTAAAGTTAATGAGAAACCCTACAAGGATTTACTCATTTGATCATTTATTTATTAGACAACACAATCGTATCAATTATTTGAAACATTTGACCACCACAGACTTTGAGAAGTTCGTTTTTCTTGGTCTTACAGTTATTCTAAGAATGTTCATTCCATGGGCGCTGGAATTTATGTTTGTTTTGGTTACTGTAATCTCAGTACCTAAAACAAAGAAACAAACCAAACCTGGTATATAGTATACTTTCAATAGATATCATTGAACAAATGAATATGTGTAATAAAGCATTTTTTAGATATTCAGATCAAAAATCCAAGTTAAAAAATCCTAAAGGTGCTTATATTCTCTTGAATGTATTAGTAAAAATAAAGTTCAGTATTTTGAGTATTTTTACCTTCAGTTTAATATAAGAAACACAGTTCTGCAGGCAAAAAAAAAAACATCCAAAGAACTTTTAAACATGTAGGTCTTTAATTTACAAAATTGTGTTTATTTTTCTAAATGCTTTATTATGATTTATGTATCTGAACTGAAATTATTAATTCAGTGATATATGTTCACAAGGTAGGGTGATGATGATGGTATTGATGAAGGAGAAAAAGAGCTGATAAAATAGCAACAGAATAAATACATAGAATGACCATCATCCAGTCAACAAATTTAGTATTTTTTTAACAGAACCAAATGGTCATTTTGTTGGCTTTTTGACCTTTGGTCTCAGAAATTTGATCTCAGAGTTGTATAAAAAGAGAGAGAGAGAGAGAGAGACTCTTAAATATAGAGAACAAACTAGTGGTTACAAGAGAGGGAAGCTCGGTAGGGAGAAGGGTAAAATAGGTGAAGGGGATTAAGAATACACTTATCATGATGACTACTGAGTAATTTATAGAACTGTGGAATCACTGTATTTTACACCTGAAACTAATAAAACACTGTACATTACTGAAATTAAATATATATATATATATACACATACATACCTATATGTATATAATATCCTTAAAAAATAGAGAGTTGTAGAAGTGTTATCTAAAAGTTCTAAAAGTTCATCACTACACTGAGTCATCATGAACAGCCTAATAATGTGACATTTATCCACAATGAAGGATCATTCTGAAAGCTTGGGAACTTCATACAGAACAGTTCTTCTTTGATATACCAGATTGTAGTAGAAACAAAACTAGACCAAGAATAAGAAGATTGACATTTCTAGGTCTAATACATACAATTATTAGCTGTTTCATTTTGGAAAACCCACTTACCTTAAGAAGTTCAAATTTTATATGTATTTTACATGAATTATATATAAAATAATATTTTTATGATTCTCTCACAAGCTTACTTTGTAGATAAAATGAGACTAGTGAGCAAAGGGGGTTTTGTAAACAGTAAATCAAAAAGTACAAAGTATATAGGAATTACTGATTAGACAAACTGATGGAATTTATAATATGTTATAGGATAACAATATGTGTTGAATGGCAATTACTTATTGAACAAACATGCTTCTGAATGCACAATTTAAACAGCAATAAGAAAACAGAAGATGCATAGGAACTTCACTGATCTTACAGATGAATGAATAATACCTGTTTCAAATGGGAAACACAGGGATACTCTGAGGACTATTACAATAAAGGGAATACAAGGGGCTACGATAGTATAAGACAATGGGAATTTTAAGCTGACTTTAAAAATGTCAACCACATAAATGTGGGAAGAGACTATTTCTAGCAGAAAGAACATCATGTTCGAAGGCTCAGGATCAAAGGAAAGTGTGAGTTACTCAAGAAATGGAAAGAAAGTCAGTACAGCTGGATGGAGAGAGAGAAGGCAGATAGTAACTAGAAGTGAAGCTAGAAAGCAGGGTTTCAGATTGTAGAGGGCCTTGTAAGGCCATCGAAGGGTTTTAAGCAGGGCATCAATAGTAGCAGATCTGTATTTTGGTTCACATTTTTATAAATGACCTGGAGTTGAGAGATAAGACAACAAGAAAACAATACTCCTAGGAAGATGAGTTATAATTTTAGAATCGCCCCTCCAATGACCAAAGAGACGTTACCCAAACAGTGACAGACAAGATACCTAGAATGTTCTAAGGTAGACAGTTTAGACTGTATTCTGATTAATTTCATTCATTTATGAGCTTACCAGACATTTATCAAGTGTTTATTATATGCTAGGAATGCCTCCTTTAGCATACAATGGTAACTAAAATCTGACCTTTGTCTTCATGAAACATATACCCTGTTATAAATAGGTCCTGAGAGAGGTTCTATTTATGAATGTGACCTGGTTCGTTAGTTTTTATATGTGGCTATTCCATAATAAAACCAGTTTCCTTGATTGAGTTTCAAGTTCACTGCTATAAAAACTATAGCTGCCCTCCACTTGGAGGATGATTCCTTAGTTCATTTGCTTTAAATTTCTGCTTGACAAAACAGGGATTTGCATTAGTTAGGTCAGTGTCTTCTATTGTTGCAAAAATCTAGACCTCACGTAACCTTTTCTGATCTTACCAATAGTTTGGAAATGCTAGGGTTTTTTTTTCTTTTTTTTTTTTTCACAAAAGGAACTAACAGAGCATAGTAGATCAGTAGGAGCCCCAAGTTCAAGAGAAAATACAGTGTTAAACATATTTCCTACTGATGATGGATCATTTTATAGTACAGCATGCTGTCACTATTATCATCATTATTATAGCAATAAACTGAACTTGCTATAAATCTATATATAAATAACATGTGTAGCAAAATATTTATTACACTTTGATTACAGTGTTTATTGAAAACCAGTGTGATGATATTTTTCAACCGGAATTTTGCAACTATTTCATCTCTAACCATATTTCAGAATCAAATGTACTTATCAAAATATTTTTCTTTATATTTTTGAAACAATGTCTTATCAAAAGCTGAAAAATTGTCCTGGTGGTAGGTCCCACTATATTTAAAAAATAAGATTATTAACCTTGGGTCCATTTAATTTTAAGTATTTTGTTAATTTCCTAAATTGAAAAATAGAACACCTTGAGAGAGAATTCTGGGACCCCAAAAGTTTACACATTTTACTGTTAGATTAGTGGGAAATATTTAAAACAGACACAGCAATAAATAACATATATTGGTATGTACACTAAATAATTCAACTACAATTCTATTTAGTTTTGTTTATCCTATTTGCCAGAATTTAAGCCAGTGGATCTTGGTTGTCAATCTTAACTTGTTTTATTTTACTACCACGTTTGAAAATGATAATTAACAGACAGATGTTTTATATTCTGTTTAAACAGACAAGGTCACTTGACCTTCAAGAATGGACCTGAAACCAGTTTCTGACCTAAGCCTCAGAAGAGACCCCAAAGAGTCATGACAATTCACCAGTTTTCTTCTGTGATTTTTTTTCTTTTTTCTTGAGCATTTATGTTTTATTCCTTTTTTTTATGCTTTATTCTTTATTGAAAATTGAGCAGTTCATAGTGATTTGCTGGAAAGTTTAACTTTTGAGATTAAGCATATGTCATATTTTTCCCTTTTCCAGAACTCATCTAGACACCTCAGCTGAGTTGCGGTATTCTGTTGGATCCCTAGTGGACAGCCAGACTGATTACAGAACAACTAAAGTAATAAGAAGACCCAGGAGAGGCCGCATGGGTGTACGACGAGATGAGCCAAAGGTTAATTTTTTTTACTTCAAGTCTTTGATGATTCTCAGTAAATATACTGTTCCATTTTGGATAGAATTTTAATACTGAGAGAATTTAAAATGCTAGCATTTTTAGTTTCAAGCATGACATATTTTTTTAAACTATAACTAATGTAAAACTACCCCTATGTGCCGGAAGTTGAACTATACACTTCCCATGTGTGTACCCACATAACCTTATGAATTTGGTACTATTTTTATGTCAACTGCAGATATAAAAAGATTGAAGCTCAGAAATTTTAAGTGCTCAACATTAATTACACAGCCAGCAAAGTGAGAGGATCCAAACTTGAACCTCTATTTGTTTCAAATTCCATGCTTTTATCCAGTATGCTGTATTGCCACACAAATGGACTTTTGGTTTGCTTGGGCACTTATGCATTGGCATTCATATTGTCAATTAAAATTAATTAAATATTTTAAGTAGAATTACTGTTTTAATAAAACTTCGAGAAAAATGTACACACACTATTGCAAGTGTTTATGGAGAACTTCTGATAAATTGCAGGGCTGTCTTTCATTCAGTCAGTTAACTTGCAAGCTATGTATATTGTAAGTTTTTCATTGCATTTTATACTGAAGTGATATAGTTCCTTTGTGCCCTAAGTATAGCTTTTTCTCCCCAACCACTTTTATGTGTCAAATACTACATAACCTACTTGTCCTTATTTGTACACAGGTTCTTGGATGCCCTATGGTTTTTAATTGGTACCCATGTCATGCATAATTTAATCCCTCATAGTAGGCATTCAATATCTGTTAAATGAATGAATAAAGAAGTGAACAGAGGAAGACTAAATCAAATCCATCTTGGTTCTTTTCATATGCCAAATAAACTAGTGCCACTTGTATGAAACCAATTTGTGACACAAATACTAATTCAGGTCATCAATCTTAAATAAATACTCAGGGCAAAATCATGTGGTCCCCCTCCCCCCCCGCCAAAAAAATCATTTTACATCATCACAAAAATGAAAAACATTTTTTTAAATGCAAAAAATTCTTTCTTACTTTCCTTCCTCTCCTACCTTCAGATCACACCTTGAAAAATGCTGGTCTGTTGCTTACTCAAGATTTTCACTGGGGCACCTGGCTGGCTCAGTCAAGAAAGCATGCGACTCTTGATCTTGGGATCATGAGTTGGAGCCCCACATTGGGTGTTTCAGATTATTTACAAAATTATTTTTTTCATTCACATGAGGGATTTATTGTATCAAATAAAAAAAAACATAGCCATGTAAATTAGTGTGCCTTGGGCTTAAAAAAAAAATCAATGAAGCATTTGAGTGATCAGAACAGTAGAGATGAAATTAATATTTTTTTAATAATATGTTGTTAGAACCTATGTAAATGAATGTTGGGGAGAGAATTATTATATAATTTGTGTGGCAATATTTGTAGTCAGCCTGTAACAAGAAAGTGTAAGTAAGACTAATTAGTATAAGAGATGGAAATGCATCAGTACAAGTGAATAGAGGTTGTTATATTTAGAAAGAAGGAAAATGTTTCAAACATAGATGCTTTAAAGTAATTGATACCTCACATTGAACCAGAAATCATGTGTAAGTTTATCATAATTATTCCTATTAAAATCTTGATATTTATGCTGACAATTAGTACCTGCCATTACTTAAGATGTCAAAGAAATATTTTATTAAAACAATACATTAAAATTTTAATAATCAGTTCCGCTTTTCCTAAGTAAGCTACAAAAGAGTGTGTGCAAGTTGATTTTTTCAGACTAGTGCTTTGATAATGAGCAATAAGATATGTACAATAATTACTCATTTACCATTCAGGTGAAATCTCTTGGGGATCATGAGTGGAATAGAACTCAGCAAATTGGAGTGCTAAGCAGCCACCCTTTTGAAAGTGACACTGAAATGTCTGATATTGATGATGATGACCGAGAAACTATTTTTAGCTCAATGGATCTTCTCTCGCCAAGTGGTCATTCTGATGCCCAGACTCTAGCCATGATGCTTCAAGAACAGTTGGATGCCATCAACAAAGAAATCAGGTGAGTTCAATTATCACTGATGGTTTTAAGGGATTAGAAGACCTTGATCCTAAAAATATCATGATTAGATCAGAAGCACTGGCATCACTTGGGAGCTGCAGACTCTGAGACCTCACACTACACTGAATCAGAATGTGCATTTTCACAAGATTCTTAGGATATCTATACATGTCCTGTGTAAAATTAGGACGATCTTTATAAGGAACATATATGAAACATAGGTAAACTAATGATTTTAGGGCAATATAAAAGCATAAGGTAAAGATAAAATATTCTCTGATGAATTTTAAGTCGCCTTTTAAATTAAAATCTATTTAAATGATATTTTGTGGTAATAAGGTACATTTTGAAGGTACATTTAACACTACAGTAAAGGTACTGAATAGCATGCAATTAATGTGCAGCCAGCTCCTTAAAAGTATATAGACATCAGAGTGAAACTAACTATGACTGAATTATTGTATACTAGATATGAAAAAAAAAAAAACGCACTGTCACCACACTGATAATTAGATGGCTTCCAAAAAGTAGATTAATTATGGAATTAAGTTGTATAAGTTAAGAATTCAAACATTGAGAAATATTGTCACTAAGATAATCTCTCTTTTTTTGGATAATTTCAACTTTAACAATATATACTTTCTTGAATCCCAATGATGATCGTAGTCTCTCTCTCTCTTTTTTTTTTTTTTTAGTAAAGAAAAATGTAAGGATTAACACACCCTTTGAATATGTTTTTAAATATTTTTAAGGTTTAAAAAATGCTTACAGTTTATAGTTCTTAGTAGGAAAACATTATCTGAACATTATCTGAATGAATACCCTAATGGAAAACCACTATAAAATGTTTCAGTTGCATGTGGGGCAGAGTGGTAGGGATTATCTTCACAGCACTCCAGCTTTCTCCACGAGGAGGTCACAGGTACACTGGTTTGTGTTACCACATCCAATAGGTGATCTAAGTTGCTTTTCTTTCAGCAAGGGCTTTATTTGTCAGAAGGGCGTTATGCTTGACCTCCAAATTTGGCTGACAATTTACTGATGAGATTCATTACTTTTGTGCTGCTCTGATATTTTGACCTATTTGCTGAGTTCTGGGCCATATCCTGGAAGGCCACCATAACTTTTGGATCCTGCATGGCTGCGAGAACCTCTGGGTCACTAAGAATTTCATTGAGCCCAGGCATTCCTGCCATTCCAAGCATTCCCCCTGCCATTCCAGGCATGCCTCCAAGAAAATTACCACACATTCCCCCAGGAAAGCCACCTGGAAAACAGCCATACTGAGCTCCTGATTGTCCTCTGGCTTCTTCCTCCCTCTGAGCTCTCTCCTGTTCTTCCCAAACCTTCTTAGCCCTTTCCATTCTTTCTTTGATGTTTCTCTCTTCACATTTTTGCTCATACTTTCTCCAATGTTCAGCAGTTTTCTGGGCCCTCAGTTGAACTTCTTTCAACATTGCACTAGCATCTTCATCATAATCCAATTTACAAGCAAGAGCAAGATCATGTGCTGCTTCTTCCCAATGGCCCAGAAGTCTGTGTCCTTTTCCTTTACACTTGTAAGGCTGAGCTGAGTCGGGATTTATTTCAATAGGTCTGTCACAGTCTCAAATGGCAGTATTTGGCTTCTATAATTTGATGAAGACCCTGGCTCTCGTGGCATACAGAATGGCCAAGCGAGGATTCAGCTTAATGGCATGTGTGAACAAGTCAGTGGTTTTCCGTAGTTCACCATCATTTAGGGCATCAGTGGCAGCCACTTTTTTTATCATTTGCCTGATCCATCATTTCCTGGGTTATCTCCACATTTTCATCTCCCATTTCTTGAGGGGCATCAGTATCTGGTTCAATCATACCTTCATTGTTAATTTCTAGATCACTCTCCTCACTTGATGGTCTGTCTTTGTATTTTCTTTCCTCCACCTTCTTACTATCTGTTTTTTCTTCCTTGATATTTATTGTCTTCTGATTTAGTTTTATGAGTAGAAGGTGGTATTTTTACCCCCCATGCTCTCTGCCCACTCCCACAGGAAGCACATTTTTCTCAGTGTGCAGCACACTCAGATAGTGCTTACTCATTTTTCTGAAGGCCTGAAGATCACTCACTTTGTGGGGGTCGATGGTCCAGGCAGTGGCAAGGCTAAGATTTCAGCCTGATTCCAGGCAAGGGTACTAGATCAGCATGACTGTGTGGAAGGGTCATAGTTTCTTTTTTTTTTTATCATTGACTTAACTAACCTCAGTGAAGAACCCAGCTGTGTCAAGTGGATTTATATTCTTTTGAACATTGAGAAACTATTCTTAACTTGTTTTTTTTTTTTCAACAAATGAACAGTATTTTACTATTTTGAACACTGTTTTTGTTTTTCTGGCTCTAGCTAAATCTGTTGGCCTCCTAATATGATTCAAATCTATCCAGTTCTCTACTATCATCACCCTATTGGGCATTATAATAAGTTTTCATCTAGATGACAATAATAGTTTCTTCCTGGTTTCTTCATAATATACGGGTTCCCCATCTGACTTTTTAAAACGCAGTTTGCTTATGTAAGGTCACCCTTTTTCAACCCCTTCAGTTGCTTTTAAGATAAAGAACAAAATACTTCATATGGTCTACAATGCCCCATCTGCCTCAACTTTCTCACCTACCTTATTCTGTATCCCATTAAACATGACTTCCAGTTCTTTGAATGTTCCATGTTCTCTCCTTTGTCGTTGCTGTTCCTTTCTTCTGGAAGATCATCCTCATTCCACACCCTTGTGCCCTAACATTTCACCCTCTTTACCCTTACTCACCATGAACATCTCCACCATTCCTTCTTCTGACCTTCAGTTTGTTTTACTGTCCTTCAGTTCCTTACCTTTATTAGATTGTAAATTATATAAAAACAAGAAATGGATCTTGCTTTGCTCACTGTTTTATGTCCATATCTTGGCACTTTTCTTGATAAATAGAAAGTGCTTCATAATGATAGATTAGCATAAATAGAAAAAATAATATAGGGGTGCTTGGGTGGCTCAGTTAGCTAAGTGTCTGACTCTTGATCTTGGATCAGGGCATGATCTCATGGTTCATGAGTTTGAACCCTGTATCAGGCTCTGCTTGGATTCTCTCTCTCTCCTTCTCTCTCTCTGCCCCTCCCCTGCTCATGTGCTCTCTCTCTCTCTCTCTCTCTTGCTCATGTGCTTGTCTCCTTCTCTCTCTCTCTCTCTCTCTCTCAAAATATATAAATAAACTTAAAAAAAGAAAAAGAAGGAATATAGAATGTAAATTCAAACTAAATAACACTTTTTGATGCTTTGCAGTTAATGGTTGAACTCACTGCATAGATTTGAAATCAAGTATATATCTCTGTGAAATTTGTTGTCTCTGAAAATAAATACACACACCTTCAATAACAACCTGTTTCCCTCCAGGAACTCAGCTTTGTTACATTAAGATAGTAAAGCCCAGTTATAAGCTTGACCTAGGCTAATTAAGTTTGATAAATAGTATGTTCAAACTACTGTCCTTTTATATATTTCTTTGCTGACCCTAGTAATGTATTTAATATAGTTGCTAATTTGTAAGAAATTAAGAAGTACATATAATTTAAGTGTATAGCAACATTCAAAGACACAGGAATCTTGGAAATCACGGAAAGATTGTGGAGTAGAAGGACCTTGCCTCATCCCATAAACAACTAGATAACACTCATGTCAGTGCAAATAACCCAGAGGATGATTAGAAGACTGGAAGAAAAAACTCCGTAACTAAAGGTAGAAAAGATATCTGTAAAAATTAGCCAAGGGATTCACAAAATAAAAGGATGTAAAATATGACACTATAGACTAAAATGTGGTGTGGAGAGGATTAAAGCATGGGTTCAAATGTAAACGACCATCAACTTAATATTGACTGCTAATGGTAATCACAAGTCCAAAACCAGTAATGGATGGATATGCAAAGAATAAAGAGGAAGGAATCCAAGTATATCACTAAAGAAAGCCAACAAAACATGAAAGAAAGAGAAGGATGAGAGAAATACTACAAATACAACTACAAAACAAGTAACAAAATGGCAATAAATACATATCTATCAATAATTACTTCAGATATAAATAGACTAAACACTCCAATAAAAAGACATGGAGTGACAGATTGGATAAAAATCAAGACCCATCTATATGCTGTCTACACAATATACATTTCAGACCTAAAGACACCTGCAGATTGAAAGTGAGGGGATGGAAGAATATTTATCATGCAAATGAATGTCAAAAGAAACCATTGTAGCAATGCTTATATCAGGAAAATAGACTTCAAAACAAAGACTGTAACAAGAGACAAAGAAAGACACTATATGAGAAATAAAGGGGACAATCCAACAAGAAGACATAACAATTGTAAATATGCATCCAATGTGGGAGCATTCAAATCCATAAAAGGTTTAATAACAAATGTAAGGGAACTAATCAGTAGCAATACAATAATGGTAGAGGACTTTAACTTACATCAAAAGACAGATCATCCAAACAGAAAATCAATAAGGAAACAGTGGCTTGAATAACACATGAGACCAGATGGATTTAAAAATATATTCAGAATATTTCATCCAAAACAGCAGAATACACATTCTTTTCAGGTGCACATAGAACATTCTCCAGAATAGATCCCATATTAGGCCACAAAACAAGTCTTAGCAAATTTGAAAAACCAGTCATACCATGCATCTTTTCTGACCATAACACTATGAAACTAGAAATCAACCACAAGAAACATCTAGAAAGAGCACAAATATGTGTAGGCTAAATAACATACTACTAAACAAAGAAAGAGTCAATGGAGAAATCAAAGAAGAAATAAAAAATTACATGGAAACAAATCAAAATGAAAATTCAGTAGTCCAAAATCTTTGGAATACAGCAAAAGCAGTTCTAAGAAAGAAGTTTATAACAATACAGGCTTAATTTAAGAAGCAAGAAAAATCTCAAATAAGCAATCTAACTTTATACTTCAAGAAGCTAGAGAAAGAGGAGCAAACAAAACCCAAAACTAGCAGAAGGAAGGAAATAATAAAGATTAGAGCAGAAATACATGATATAGAAACTAAAAACAAAAACAAAAACAAACAAAAACAATAAAACAGATCGGTAAAACCAGGAACTTGTTCTTTGGAAAGATCAACAAAATTGGTAAAGCTCTAGCCAGATTCATAAAAACAAAAGAAGACCCAAATAAACAAAATCACAAAAGAAAGAGAAGAAACAACAACCAACAACACAGAAATACAAACAATTGTAAGGGAATTGTCTTGAAAAATCATATGCCCATATATTGGACAATCTAGAAGAAATTGATAGATTCCTGGAAACATGTAACTTACTAAAAATGAAGCAGAAAGAAATAGAAAATTTGAGCAGACCAGTTACCAGCAATGAAATTAAATCAGTAATCAAAACACTCCCAGCAAAAGTCCAGGACCAGGTGGCTTCACAGACAAATTCTACCAAGCATTTCAAGAAGAGGTAACACCTGTTTTTCTCAAACTATTCCAAAAAATACAAAAGGAAGGAAAACTTCCAAATCCAGTGTCCCCTTGATACCAAAACCAGATAAAGACAACACACACACACACACACACACACACACACACGCACGCGCGTATATACACACACACACAAAAGAGAGAGAGAACTAGAGGGCAATATCTTTCATAAACAAAGATGGAAAAATCCTCAACAAAATACTAGCAAACTCAATCCAACAATACATTAAAAGAAATCATTCACCACGATCAAGTGGGATTTATTCCCAGGATGCATCCCAGTATGCAAGGGTGGATCAATATTCACAAATCAATCAATGTGATATATCACATTAATAAGAGAAAGGATAAAAACCATATGGTCATTTCAATAGATCCAGAAAAAGCATTTGACAAAGTACAACATTCATTTAAGATAAAAACCCTTAGGGGCGCCTGGGTGGCTCAGTCGGTTAAGTGGCCGACTTCAGCTCAGGTCATGATCTCGTGGTCCGTGAGTTCGAGCCCCACGTCGGGCTCTGTGCTGACAGCTCAGAGCCTGGAGCCTGTTTCAGATTCTGTGTCTCCCTCTCTCTGACCCTCCCTGTTCATGCTCTGTTTCTCCCTATCTCAAAAATAAATAAAACATTAAAAAAAATTAAAAAAAACAAACCCTTAACAAAGTATTTCTAAAGGGAACATACCTCAACATAATAAAGACTGTATATGAAAAACCCACAACAATCATCATACTCAATGGGGGAAAAACTGAGAACTTTCCCCCTAAGGTCAGGAACAAGACATGGATGTCCACTGTCACCACTTTTATTCCACATAGTACTGGAAGTCCTAGCCACAGCAGTTAGACAACAAAAAGAAGGAAAAGACATCCAAATTGGTAAGGAAGAACTAAAACCTTCACTAATTGCAGATGACATAATACTATATATATAAAACCCTAAAGACTCCACCAAAAAACTACTGGAATTGATAAATGAATTCACTAAAGTGGTGGTGGGATTCAAAATCAATGTCCAGAAATCTCTTGCATTTCTTTACACTAATAATGAAGCGGCAGAAAGAGAAACTAAGAAAACAATCCCATGTTCAATTGCACTAAAAATAATAAAATACCTGGGAATAAACTTAACCAGTGAGGTGAAAGATGCTACTCTGAAAACTATAAAACAATGGTGAAGAAATTGAAGACAACAGTAAGAAATGGAAAGACAAAAAAATAACAAAATTTAAAAAAAGGAAATGGATTCCATGCTCATGGATTGGAAGAACAAATATTGTTAAAATGTCTATACTATGCAAAGCAGTCTACAAATTCAATGCAATCCCCCTCAAAACAGCAACGGAATTTTTCACAAAACTAGAACAAACAATCTTAACGTTGTTTTTTTTTTAATTTTTTTAATGTTTTATTTTTGAGACAGAGAGAGACAGAGCATGAATGGGGGAGGGTCAGAGAGAGAGGGAGACACAGAATCCGAAGCAGGCTCCAGGCTCCAAGCTGTCAGCACAGAGCCCGACGCGGGGCTCGAACTCACGGACAATGAGATCATGACCTGAGCCGAAGTCGGATGTTTAACCGACTGAGCCACACAGGCGCCCCAACAATCTTACAGTTTGTATGGAATCACAATAGACCCCGAATAGCCAAAGAAATCTTGAAAAAGAAAAAACTAGAGGGATCACAGTTCCAGACTTCAAGCTATATTATAAAACAGGTAGTTATCAAAACAGTATGGTACTGTCAAAAAATAGACACATAGGTCAATGGAACAGAAAAGAAAATCCAGAAATAAACTCACAAGCATATGGTCAATTAATCTTAGAAAAAGGAGGAAAGAATATACAATGGGGAAAAAAATAATCTCTTCAACAAAATGGTGCTGGGAAAACTGGAGAACTACATGCAAAAAAAAAAAAAAAAAAAGAAACTGGACCACTTCTTTATATTGTACACAAAAATAAATTCAAAATGGATTAAAGATCTAAAGACCTGAAATCCTAAAATCCTATAAGACAACATAGGCAGTAATTTCTGACATTGGTCATGTCAGCGTTTTTCTAGATATATCTCATGAGGCAAGGGAAGCAAAAGCAAAAATGAACTACTGGATTTACAGCAAAATAAAAGGCTTCTGCACAGTGAAGGAAGCAATCAACAAAACTGAAAGACAACCTATTGAATGAGAGAATATATTTGTAAATGACATATCCAATAAAGGGTTAGTATCCAAAATATATAAAGAACTTTTATAAGCTCAACATGCAAAACACAAATAATCCAATTGAAAAATGGGCGGAAGACATGAACAGACAGGTCTCCAAAGATGACATGCAGGATGGCCAGCAGACACATGGAATGATGCTCAACATCACTAATCATCAGGGAAATACAAATCAAAAGCACAGAGAGATACCACTTCACACTTGTCAGAATGCCTAAAATCAAAAATACAAGAAATAGCAAATGTTGGTGAGGATGTGGAGAAAAAGGAACCCTTGGGCACTGTTGATGGGAATGCAAACTAGTGCAGTTTGGAAAATAGTTCCTCAAAAAGTTATAAATAGAACTACCCTATGATCCAGTAATTGCATTACTAAGTATTTACCCAAAAATATAAAAATACTAATTCAAAGGGATAAATGCACCCCTGTGTTTATTGCAGTATTATTTATAGTAGCCAACGTGTGGAAGCACTCCAAGAGTCCACAGATATATGAATGGATAAGGAACAAGTGGTATAGGGGTCCCTGGATGGCTCAGTCGATTAAGCAGCCAGTACTTGATTTTGGCTCAGATCCTGATGTCATGGTTGTGAGATCGAGCCCTGCATTGGGCTCTGCAGTGAGTGTGGAGCCTGCTTAGGATTCTCCTTCTCCCTCTCTCTCTGCCCCTCCCCTACTCACTGTCTCTCCCTCTCTCTCTCAAAATAAATAAACTTTAATTTTTTTTTATTTTAAAAAAAGAACAAATGGCATACACACACGCATACACACTGGAGAATTATTCAGCCATAAAAAATAGACTGAAATCTTGCTATTTGCAACAACATGGATAGAGCTAAACAGTATAATGCTAAATGAAATGTCAGTCAGAGAAAGACAAATTCCGTATGATTTCATTCATATGTAGAATTTAAGAAACATGACCAGAGGAAAAAGAGAGAGACACAAATCAAGAGACAGACTCTTAATTGTAGAGAACAAACTAATGATTACCAGAGGGGAGGGTGTAAGGGAGGAGTGAAGTAGGTGATAAGGATTAAAGAATAAATACACTTAGAGTGCACTGAGTAACGCATAGAGTTGTTGAACTACTGTGCACTTGAGACTAAAATAACACTACATGTTAACTATATTGGAATTAAAATTAAAAACAATATAAAAAAGAGAAATAGTGTCAATTGTTAGCAAATTTTTGCTACTTGAGTGCGGTGATACAAATATTTTGATGATTGTGTAAATGTAAAAGTTATGTTTCTATTTTTCTTTAAAACATTTGAATTTTGGATGAATAAATAGTGCATGTATTCATTTTGAATGTTTCAAAATGAATAAACCCCATTTATTTTAAAAAAATAAAAAAGAGAAATAGGCATCTTCATAAAAACAGTTGCTCATACCAGCTAGAATCTATTTCTGGTTAAGAATTTTCTTCTTTCACAAACTAATTTAAGCATTAAAAAATGCCTCTTTTCTGGTTTCCTCACTCTTCACTAATCTCTCTTAAAGGAAGAGATCAAGTTATTTCATATGCCACTGCCCTGTTTGTTAATCTGTGCATCAGTAGTTAGCTACTGGGCACTTGGGTGGCTCAGGTGGTTAAGCATCTAACTCTTGATATCTGCTCAGGCTGTGATCTCCTGAGACTGGCCCCTGCCATCAGGCTCTGTGCTGAGCATAGAATCCACTTGGGATTATCTCTCTTCTCTCTCTCTCTCTCTCTCTCTCTCTTTCTCTGCCCCTCCCCCACTGACACATGCACGCTCTGTTTTCTGCTCTCAAAGTAAACAAATAAACATTAATATAATATAATATTATATTATATTATATTATATTATATTATATTATATTATATAAATATATATTATTATATATAATATTATATATATATATATATATACATAGGGGCTAATTACCTACTATTTTGACTCCCTTGCTTTTGTGGTCTTACTTATTGTTTCATCCTTTTGTATATGGTACGCCCTGCCCAACACACTGGGACATTTCAAAGGGTTTCTGTTTTGTTAGTTCTTTTACTTTCTGTAACTACATCCAGATTCTAAAGATAAATGGATTGTCATTTATTTTTCCAAATGAACTGAATATCTAAGGTAGCATTCGATTTCCTATTTAATTAAACTTCAGTCTACTTCTTACTCAGCTTTTTCCTCAAGGTGTGACTCTTCCTTTACAATTAATACAATGCCTAGAGTTAATAACTACAGTTAATTTTAGAAAAAAACTTTTTTAGAAGAGTTATTTCCCACCATTTTTAAAAACTTTTTTAAATGTTTGTTTATTTTTGAGAGAAAGACAGAACTTGAGTGGGGGAGGGGCAGAGAGAGGGGGAGGCCAACAATCCTAAGCAGGCCCCAGGCTCCAAACTGTCAGCACAGCTTGGACATGGGGCTTGAACACGAATTACTAGATCATGACCTGAGATGAAGTAGGGCGCTTAACAGACTGAGTCACCCAGGCGCCCCTCCTACCAATCATTTTAAAGTACAAATTTTTTTTTTTTTTTTAAAGGAGACAGTGTTTCCTTTGGAATGTGTTTAAAGCATTAACAATATTGTGCTATGTTACTTGATTAAGCTTTCCTCTGGGTGAACTTAAAGTGCATCCATGAAAATAAACTTCAAAGTTACAGAATTCATATTCTTTGTGGAACTTAAAAATTATAATTAAGAGTAAATATGCCTCCTTGTTGGGATGAACACTGGGTGTTGTATGTAAGCCAATTTGACAATAAATTATATTCATTAAAAAAAGAGTAAGTCTGCTCAATATTTTTTTTTACTTAAATTTTTGGAGTGGATTAAGGTTCACACAAAGTTGAGGGGAAGAAGGTACAGAGATTGCCCATACATGCCCTGGCCTCACACATGCACAGCCTCCCCCATTATCAACATCCTTCACCACAGTAGTATATTACAATTGATGTACCTATATGACACATAATAATCACCCAGATTCCATTGTTTACAGTACAGGTTACTCTTAGTGGTGTACATTCTGTGGGTTTGCAAAATGTATGACAAGTATCCATCATTATGGTTTCATACAGAACATTTTCACTGCCATAAAAATTCTCTGTGCTCTGCCTATTCATTTCTTCCCCCTCCCAACTCTGTCAACTGTCGATGTTGTTAATGTCCTCATAGTTTTTGCCTTTCCTAGAGTGTCATGTTGGAGTCATATAATATGTAGTCTGTTTAGATTGGGCTTCTTTTGCTTAGTCATGTGCATTTAATGTCTTTCCATATCTTTTCATGGCTTGATAGCTCACTTCTTTTTTAGCTCTGAATAATATTTGATTGTCTGGATGTACCTCAATTTATCCATTCACCATTGAAGATCTTGGTTGCTTTCAAGTTTTGGCAGTCATGAATAAAGCTGCTATAAACATCAGTGTGCTGGTTTTGGGTGGACACAGTTTTTAACTCATTTAGCTAAATACCAAAGAACACAATTACTGGATAATATGGTAAGAGTATGTTTAGTTCTATAAGAAACCACCAAACAGTTTTCCAAAATAAATATATAAAAATAAAACTTTGCGGTGATCATAACCTTATAGTTAAGGATTATATATCATAGGAGATCACAATAAGCCATTTATAGTTAAGAGGAAAATGTCTTAGGAGAATTTCTAAACCCCATTTTTTAAATCACCTACTGGTACAGTTTCATTATAACAAATAGATACAGCTTAAATAGGGTATTTATGCAACCCCGCTAAAATTCTTTGTTCTTTGCATCTCTGTAATAATTCATTTATACATATTCTTGAAGTTTCTCTTTATTTAAAAAAAAGGAGTATTAGTTCTTTGTCTTCTGAAAAGCATTTATATCAACAGTTAAAATATTTTTTCACTATGTATGTAAGTATGATGTATGTATCTATCTAGAGATAGATCATCTCCACATTGTTAAATTGCCTGGTGCTTATTTTTTTAATGTTTATTTATTTTTGAGAGGTGGGGGAAGGGGCAGATAGAGAGGGAGAGAGAGGATGCAAAGAGGGCTTTGGGCTGACAGCAGCGAGCCTCATGTGGAGCACAGATGTGGGGCTCGAATTCATTAACCATAAGATCATGACCTGAACCAAAGTTGGATGCTCAACCAACTGAGCCACCCAGGCATCCCACGTGGTGCTTATTTAAAGTTGACGTGGCTGAGTAGGTATTGGTTTAAAAAAAGAGTCTAAGGGTTTTATTTGACCAAATGATAATTATGAATGACCATTTATTGAAGATTCTATCAAGTATATTTTTTAATCAGTTGGGAGGTAAGATTTAACATCTTTGTTAGGATCTGAGTTTCTAAAAGTCTCATTTATTGGCACCTCGGTTCAAAAATAAGATTAGGAAAAAAAACAAAAAAACACAAATAAGATTAGGATTAGTGGCAAAATTATCTAGGCAGACAAGGTTTTAAAGGTTTTAGCAGGTGATAGTATAGATAGAAAGAGGGTCAAAGTGGGGAGGAGCTGTATATCATCTGAAAAGAAGGATGTTCTAAATTTCAGCCAGAAAGTGACTGAAACTTATTGAAAGTTATACTGCCTTTGAGTAAAGAAAACATTAGATTTGATATAAAATGCTCACAGATTTATTTGTTTATTTATGTATTTATTTGCTTTTTATTATGTGAATTCTCATTACCACTATAGCAGCATATAATGGATCCAAATTCAACTGTGTCTTTTAGGCTAATTCAGGAAGAAAAAGAATCTACAGAGTTACGTGCTGAAGAAATTGAGAATAGGGTGGCTAGTGTGAGCCTGGAAGGCCTGAATTTAGCAAGGGTCCACCCAGGTACCTCTATCACTGCCTCGGTTACAGCTTCTTCGCTGGCCAGTTCATCTCCCCCCAGTGGACACTCAACGCCAAAGCTCACCCCGCGAAGCCCTGCCAGGGAAATGGATCGGATGGGAGTCATGACACTGGTATGATGATGTGCACAGAGAACATTTGACCCCATTAAGACTCATGTGCATTAGCTGATTCATATTGGGTGTTTGTTCTAAGGACTTTCTGTGTGTTTTATTGTTTTTCTTTTTTTCGCAACAACCATATGTGGTAGGTGCAACTACTAATCCCATTATGAGTGGAGGAAATGTAGCCTACAAAGATGTAATTTTTCAAGTCACATAATAAGGAAATAGAAGAGCAGCGATCTAAATGTCACATCAGAAATCTGAGTGACGGAAACCATTAAGTAAATGTTTCCTTATGATATCTTGGTGAGGTAGTTGGGAGTGAGTATTTTACTTTTAACACAATAAATAACAGAAAATACTGGTTCTAATTACTCCAATATAACAACCTAAAATGTTAAATTTTTATAATATAAATAATATAACTTTAATTAAAAGAACCACCAAAACCAATAGCAACAATTTCCCAATTTTGTTTTAGAATTTCATGTCAACATTTTTACCCTTCTTTATTCTTTAATCCTTTGTTTCATTTATTTTTGTTTAGAATTAAAAGTCGGAAACCTAAATTATTAAGAATTAAAAGTTGGAAACCTAAATTATTAGTAGGTGCTCTGAACATAACAGAGAAAAGCAAAGTGCCCTTCGCTAAAAATAAGGTAGAAAAACCTCTGGAAAAAAAAATGATAGGAATGACTACTGAATACTGTGATGTTTTACTTCCTATCATAACATCTGCATGTCAGAGGACACCATTTCAATAGAAAGCAGAAGTAACAGGCGTTTGAGAGCATGAGTAAATTGCCCACGTTTAACACAGTAAATGGAGCTGTATGTCTTTCACATTTGCTGACGCAAAAGCATATACTATTCTGTCCATTTATTTTTTTCTGTGATTACCTAGAACTATGTTTAAATGACAATAATTAAGATTTAAACATTCTAAACTATTTATGGAGGTAAAATTCTGGTTTTGTAATGAATATTAAAACTATACTATTAAAAAAAATTCCAATTAAACACAAATTTGGGGGTAGAAATAAATTTAAAAAAAATAGATAAAATAATAGCTTAGAGACTGTAAAACTAGCACAAATATAACAAATAGAGAGTAAATTAATGTTACCACAGAAGAAGATGAAGTGTATATAGTGTTTCTGCATATGTTCAGAAAGCTGTGAAGCTACTATAAAAAGTGTCACAATATCTGTATCTGTGTATGTATGTGTGTAAAGTATCTGAACAAAAAATTTTAATTTTCTAAATAGCACCTTTAAATAAATATGTTGCAAAAATGTGTACTGTACCTAATATATATATCTATGTGTATATATATAATACACATAGACATATATATGTATATTTCATGCTCTTACGTCTAGGGAAAACTAACACATTTTTTTAATTTTTACTTTTATAAAATTTATTATGCATAAATATCTTTTTTCTTTAATTTTACAATTGTGAATTGAAACAAAACTGGTGTGGCAGAATTTTTCATATTCAGACTCTTTGCAATTATGGACTTCAACGCAAAAAGTCAATATAAAAGAGAAATGGCAATATTTTTAAAAAAGGAAACATTTACCTTCTTAAGCCATTGAGTCCTCTATTCTGCGCTCATTTCCAGACTTGATATTAAAAATATTCTTAAAATAGACATCATAGACAATGCCCGTTCAGAACAAAGGACAGTAATCAGAACTGACCCCACCTAGACACAGCACAAACTTTTTAGTCAATGTACTAAGATATAATAACCCAATGTACTGAGCTACATTATGATGTGGTGATTTTAGAAATCTAGGAACCATCAATTTGAATTTATTAACTAGATACGATACTATCTTTGGCTTAGTTTCTGTTTATATTTGTTACATATATTTAGCTTTTAAAGTATGTTCATAAACATTAGTATCCTAATCCTTGATAGTGTTAATATTTTTATAATAGCAAAATAACATATTTATAATAATTTAGACATTTATATATATATATATATGAAAAAGATGCCACTGCTTTCATGAATTTTCTTTAGCAGTTAGTCATAAATAAATCAATAGTAAATGAACATTATTATACTATAATTACAGTACTTAAAAAATATTTAAAGCATTTCTTGAGGGTAAAAAAGTACTTAAAATGTCCCATATCTGACTCAGAAAAACAATAAATGAAATTCAGGGAGTCTTTATCACCTAATAAAACTTCGTCATTAAATTCATCACTGTTATAGTGAAAGGCAGGTAGATTTTCTTTTACCTGTAGAAAATATGAGGGAGGGCATAATTTGGGGAAATATAATCCATGTTTGAATATTCAGAGGAAAATGAAAAATTTGGGAGACAGAAAAGCAGAGATTGAAAAGACATTGTTTTCATTTGTATTGTATGTGTGTATATGTTTTACAAAGATTGTTATTTTTCCTGATTATAAAATGTACTTTATTTACTTTTTACCTCACCACAAATCCATAAGCATAAGGAACATCCTGCCAATATTTAGTAAGAATATTGTGTGGAGTAAATCAACCCATTTTCCAGGAACAAAAATATATAAATGTAAATATAACTATAATGGAATAAAATTGTTTTACTTACATAAGAAAAATTAACAAAGATACTAAGTAAGCAAGATTCATCTGAAATCATAAAGAATTAACTTTAAAAAAATTATGTAATTTTGTAACATTGTAACGTTGACAAGAAAACAGCAGCCCTAAAAACATATTTTATTGAGGCCAGAGCTCTTAGCATTTGGGAATGGGAGACTAGTTAGGAAGCCAGGAAGTTTGAGATAGCTCAGGAGCAGTATGCCTGTCCAAGGGTGGACCAAGGTTCTGCATAGATAAGGCAAGAGGGAATGCTTACAAACTCCATACATGTGCGTTGGATCTTTGTTTATGGATAATCTCTTTCATTCCCATTTATATTTTGGGGAGAAGATAAGTCCCATATTTATTTCTCACTAGCTCACTACATGTGCTTCATATTCCCCAGGGTTCCATGTCTCAGATCCCATGCATGTATGCTTGACTCCATCATGTAAACCTGTCCCCCCCACCCCACCATTCCGTCTAAGAAGTTCCCTCTCTGAAGTCACTTTCAGGAGGAGTCCTCTTATAATGGGTAAAGACATTTATTTAGAAAACAATGGAATGAAAAAACAAGACAGTCAAGTTATAGAATACTATTAAAACTTGTAACATGGTCAAATGATACTCATTAATTCTGTTTTATGTTGCTTTTATTACTGCCAATCACAGCCAAGTGATCTAAGGAAACATCGGAGAAAGGTAATGTAAATATCTTTTGTGTGATTACTAGTTGAATATTGTTTTTTTTCTGTGAAAGTTTTAAAATTGCATTCCCTTTATTTGAAGCATTTTATTAACATAAACAGAAATATTAAAAGTATTTAAGCATTATCGAATTGTTTAAATATGATTATAAGAGCAAATGCCTCAAAATAAAATTGTTTATGTTTTCTAGAGTAATGATTAGATTATGTAGCCTACATATCCTAGAATTAGATTATTTATTGTCAGTGCTAGAAGAATGCTGCTTACTTTTAAATGTAGTTTTACTATTATTCATGGATGTGAGACCAACAGATCAGGAGACTACTGTCAATGAAAAGATACCTTGTTACTCACCCTTCCCTTTGCAAAGGCAAAAGCACCTGAGTAGGTCCTGAGGCAAAAAGAACTAGGACAAAGGATGGGTAGGAGTTTTATTGTAGTTTCTGTTGGAAAGGCAAGGCAGGGTGAGCAGGCTTAAGATTGGCCTGTTTTAATCATTTCTGTGGGCTCTGGGTATAGGGGCTGTCTCTAGTTGTCTGATTCCTGGCCTGGCATGATTAAGGCAGAGGAATATTGCCTCCTGGAGTATTACAAGAGCCAGATCAAGAATATGATTTGGGATACTGGTCTAGATAGATTGATGTACACATGGAAGTCATACTCCAGGGAAGTAGTTTGCAATCTCTAGGAATTAGCTAGTCCTGGGAGGTGCATTCTGTCCTGGGTCAGCATGGTGCCAGACGCCAGAGCATCAAGAATATAGAAATTACAAAAATATAATTAATCTTCTCCTTTCTTGTTTAATGTGACATCAAAAAATACATATTGGAAATGAGAAACAAAATTGACTCCAGTCCTGATTCACAAAATGACATCTTCTTAGATAATTGATAACAGCAGAATTCAGACTCATGGGATATCAGATGGGAAAGATTTCAAAGGTTGAACCTACTCTCCAGAGCGTAAATCTATTTTTCAGCATCATCAAGATGTGGTAGGGGGCACCTGGGTGGCTCAGTTGGTTAAGCGTCCAACTTCCACTCAGGTCATGATCTCACTGTCTATGAGTTTGAGCCTCACATCAGGCTCTGTGCTGACAGCTCAGAGCCTGGAGCCTGCTTAGGATTCTGTGTCTCCTCTCTCTCTCTGCCCCTCCCCTGTTCATGCTCTGTCTCTCCCTCTCAAAAATGAATAAACTTAAAAACAAAAAAGATGTGGTAGTCAGATTATGCCCACTTCTAAAACTATAAAAGTATTTTTTTCTTTGTTTTTTTTTCAACGTTTATTTATTTTTTGGGGGACAGAGAGAGACAAAGCATGAATGGGGGAGGGGCAGAGAGAGAGGGAGACACAGAATTGGAAACAGGCTTCAGGCTCTGAGCCATCAGCCCAGAGCCTGAAGCGGGGCTCGAACTCACGGACCGCGAGATCGTGATCTGGCTGAAGTCGGATGCTTAACCGACTGCGCCACCCAGGCGCCCCTCTTTGTTTCTTTTTTAAATTAAGGGAATCTATATTAACTTGTGTGGCATAGATTGATGGAATTTCTTTTCCGGAGTTATCATCTATCTTCCTATAGCATCTTCTCCTTGATACTAACACTGGGTTCTCAACTATCAAATTTACCATCATAATATTCTTATTGTTTGTCTTTGACTTTCTTTGCCACTGAAAAGAATTATACTGGGAATATAGAAAGATATCTGAGTAGATGATGGATATAAAAGAAGTTTAGTGGATATAAGAAAAAAAGTCACAAAGGAAGGTTCCATACAGAAATGCAGGCTCAGGGAATTCATAGGATGAAGAAATAGTTGATAAGAAAGGTAGGTCATGGAAAGAAGGCCACAAACTAAAAATTGTTGTTTATCAGGTTAAGGAGTTACAAGTGTGATTCCATTTACCCTTGAAACGAACACATTAAGGTAAGTATTATTAGTTTCCATTTTATTGATGAGGAAATTGAATCTTAGAGCAGGTAAATAATGAGCATGTGTCATTCAGCAAATAAGAGAAACCAGAATTCAAATCCATCTCTGATTCCAAATCCTTTCTCCTCTATTTTATTTATATAGTGTTAACTCTAAGCATTATTCAGAGGAAGAGTGTCTATGATGTTTTTAAGAGCTGATATTTGGAAAGTTTGCATAGTTTGACTGGCAGAATAGAAAGAGAAAGGCATTTTAGGAGGTGTTTCAGGAAAAAAAAAGTAATGGAAGCAGAAAGGTCAGGCTTGGCAGAAATAATCACAGAAAACAATTATGGCTAGATCATGGAACTGTGAAGACATAAATACATATCAGGAAGAGTTTAGAAACACACTTTATGAATTGAGACGAGATGTGAGTTTAGAAAGAGTTTTCTGTAGGATTAACATCATGCTGAAAGTAGTTCTTGAAAAAGATTCTTCTGGTGGCCCTTTGCTAGTTGAAATGAAGAGAGGAAATCCTATATAGATGCCTACTTAAATCGTTAAAAGGAATCAAGGATTGGATGACAAGAGCCCAGACAAACAACTTCATTCAGTTTCTTCAATGCATGAAGTCTTTATCATGTATCATATAGAAACACATTTATGCATAATAGCCTAACATAGAAACAAAGCAAGACATTATGTAGACATAAGATGAGAACACAGCTTTAACTTTTTTGCTATAGCCATATTTCTCTTTGTCATTAGAACTTCCAGAGCCATATCTATTAGCTATGCTTTCCACAATCTTTCTATGTATAGGTATTTTAATGCAGTGATGCCATGAAAAGAAATGCAAGATTGTTGCAAAAAATATCTCTTCACAGTCAACTTTACCATTGAATAGTCTTTACTGTAATGCGGTTTTATATGTCTATCTCTGACAAAATTTATGGTATCTTGAATTGTTCTGGACTCTGAACTAAATTGTTTCTTTTTCTTAATGTTTATTTTTTTCTGAGAGAGAGAGAGAGAGAGAGAGAGAGAGAGAGAGAGAGAGAGGCAGAGTATGAGGGGTGGGGGTAGGGGGCAGAGACAGAAGGGGACACAATCTGAAGCAGGCTTCAGGCTCTGAGCTCTCAGCTTAGAGCCCAACATGGGGCTCAAACTCACAAACCACGAGATAATGAGCTGAGCTGAAGTCAGATGCGTAACCAATTGACTGAGCCGAAGTTGGATGCTTCAGCCACTCAGGTGCTCCTGAACTAAATTCTTTAAGGAAAGCCCTTCCATCCATCTTCTGGTTTCTGTATGCCTTTGTCTGTGTTCCCATGGGAGATAGTGAAATGAAACTGTTTGCAAGAATTATGTTCTTACCTTTTATAATCTTTACTTAAAAAGATTTTTTTTCTAATAAGCTACAACTCATTTTTTAAACATCTGGACCACATTTCATTTGCCTGCGTTAATAATACACTTTATCTGATAAAGTTGTAGTTTTGCCATCTTCTCTTCTCATTTCAAAAAATCTCCTATTTAAAGGGGGCCTGGGTGGTCAGTCGGTTAAGCATCCAACTTTGGCTCAGGTCATGATCTCATGCTTTATGTGTTTGATCCTCATGTCAGGCTCTGTGCTGACAGCTCAGAGCCTGGGGTGTGCTTTGGATTTTGTGTCTCCTTCTCTCTCTGCCCCTCTCCCACTTGTGCACTGTGTCTCACAAATAAATATTAAAAAAATCTCCTACTTAAAAGATTTCCATGTTATGATAACCTGACTACGCATACCTTCTTAATGAATTAACTCAAATATGTACCCAGTAACTTTTTCGTAAGCCTTTACTTTCTGATATGTTGAAACGGAGTCCGTGATAGCTTTTTCATAGTTCCTGGATATTGATCTATGGTGCTTATTCACTCTTAAATAATGTTTTTTATGAAATGTGTCCAGGTTATATATTAAACTGGAATACCTTCACTTTTAAAACAGTTATTAAACTCACATGCTTCAGTAATAAGAATTTATATGTCTAAGACCTATATGCCCCAAGTTTTTTGTTTTGTGTTTGTATTAGAATTACTCAAATAGTTTTGCTGATGACTCTCCATTTCTGTCAATTTCATTTGAAATCTAGAAAGAATTCATCTGAATGAATTGTTTTCATTTCTAGATTGCAGTGGTGGAAGAAGATGGTCGGGAGGATAAAGCAACTATAAAATGTGAAACTTCTCCTCCCCCTACCCCTAGAGCCATCAGGATGACTCACACCCTTCCCTCCTCCTACCACAATGATGCCCGAAGGTATGATTCTCTCAGCTCACTTCACGGTTTGCATGCTCTCCTTCTGAAAATATTCTTTCTTTAAGTGCTGTCAAATAGACTGCTTAAAAATTTATATGAGAAATTTGGTTTGAGCTAGAACTCTCCATTAGAGTATTGCCCTCCTCCCTCTCCCCTCTCCTCTTGTGAAAAAAAAAATGCATTCTGAGATCAAATTTTTAGTTTTAAAATTAACTATGTATTTGTGGTCTTATTACTAGCCAATATTGATGAGATTATCTCTTCTATATTTAGTAGATATTTAGTATTAAAATGAAGTCAGGCTAATGGAAAGACTCACTAGGAAGAATAGCAAAAAACTTAACAGACTCTAGGACAAAACTATAAATTTGGCTTAGGCTTAGGTGTAAAAGTAAGGTCTGGGGATGCCTGGGTGTTCAGTTGGTTGAGCATCTGACTCTTGATTTCAGCTCAGGTCATGATCTCACGGTGGTGAGACAGGGCTCGGCACTGAGCATGGAGCCTGCTTGGGATTCTCTCTCTCCCTTTCTCTGCTCCTCCCCCCCCCCCCCACCAATAACTAAAACATTTTTAAAAAAGTAATTAAGTTCTGAAAAGTCCATAATTGAAATTCATTTATCTTTAGCAAACAGGTATGTATACTACCCCCCAGGGTCTGGTGCTGACAGCTATAACAGCTAATAAGCAGAAAGTTCTTAGAGGGGGAAAAAGCGTATCTGCCAAAATGTTAAAAGAAGAAGTAAGGGGAAATACCCTATTTGTTGTAGCAACTCATCCTGTGGTGCTTTCCATCTGCCTACAAAATTGCAAGCAGATCGCTATAATAAGTAGCATAAACAAATCTAAGCATGCAATTCACATCTTAAATATATATGCTTTTACAGTCTTATCAATTGCATCATCTCAAGACACATCATTGATATGGCTGTGCATAATGGCTTAGTATTAACACTTTAAGTAAGAACTTATCTTCTAAATAGTATGAGTTTTACAACAAATATGCTTTAAAACAGAAGTTCTGTGCTGGCAGACATTTGCTCCTTTCTGTTTTGTTTATGTTTAATTTCTAATGTGAGTATAAAACCCCAGTTACTCCAGCTTCAAACTATCTGCTTTCATCCTCCAAGAAAAGAATCACTCCTGTTTTACCATGTGAAAAGCTATTGGTTTGGAGTTTAGAGAATGTCAACTCATTAAAGAGGATGAATAAGTAAAGTTAAGTAATTCATCATGGTGTTGTCAAATGGACAGCTGTAGAATAGATAGCAATGTATCTGTTGTACGTCTCCTATTAATACTATGTCAGTTACATTGACCAGGAATGGAGTCTAGAGCAACTTCTTGGAAATCATTTCAGTTTATCATGTACCTGAAAGAATACCTGAGAACTGTAAGAAAAAACAAAATGATCACTAGAGCATATGAGTATTTGCTTTTAAATCCCACCCAGATGATTTAAAATTAAATGAATGAGGCACCAGAGGTGCCTGGGTGGTTCAGTCAGTTAAGAGTCTGACTTTGGCTCAGGTCATGATCTCAGGGTTCATGAGTATGAGCCCTGAATCGGGCTCTCTGCTGTCAGTGCATATCCCACTTAGGATACTTGGTCCCCCTCTCTCTCTGCCCCTGACCCACTTGCATGCGAGTGCTCTCTCTCTCTCTCTCTCTCTCTGTCTCTCTCTCTTTCTAAAATAAATAACGGGTACCTGGGTGGCTCAGTCAGTTAAGCAGTTGGCTCTTGATTTTGGCTCAGGTCATGATCTCAGGGTTGTGGGATCAAGCCCCCATTGGGCTCTGCAGTGAGTGTGGAGCCTTCTTAAGATTCTCTCTCTCCCTCTCTCTCTGCCCCTCCCCTACTCACTCTCTCCCTCTCTCTCTCAAAAGATAAATACATTTTAAAAGTTTTTTTTTAATTTTAAAAAAAGAACAAGTGGTACACACACACACACACACACACACACACACACACACACACACACATTGAAATGACCAAAGGAAAAAAAGAGAGACACAAATCAAGAAACAGACTCTTAATTGTAGAGAACAAACTGATGGTTACCAGAGCGGAGGGGTAGGAGGATGGGTGAAATAGGTGATAAGGATTGAAGAATACACTTAGGGTGCACTGAGTAATGCATAGAATTGTTGAATCACTGTATTGTACACCTGAAACTAATATAACACTGCATGTTAACTATGTTAGAATTAAAATTGAAAACTTAATATCCAAAAGAGAAATAGTCATCTCATAAAAACAGTGATGATTTGCTAATACCAACTAGAAGTTATTTCTGGTTAAGATTTTTCTTCTTTCTCAAACTAATTTCACCATTAAAAATGCCTCTTTTCTGGTTTCCTGACTGTTCACCAATCTCTCTTAAAGGAAGAGATCAAGTTACTTCATTTGCCAGTGCCCTGTTTGTTAATCTGTGCATCTATAGTTAGCTACTGAGAGCCTGGGTGGCTCAGGTGGTTAAGCATTTGTCTCTTGATACTGGCTCAGGCTGTGATCTCCTGGGATTGGGCCCTGCTGTCAGGCTCCAAGCTGAGTGTGGAGCCCTCTTGGGATTCTCTCTCTCCCTCTCTCCTGCCCCTCCCCTGCTCACGTTTTCTCTCTCTCTCTCACTCTCCCAAAATAAGTAAACTTTTAAAAAAATAAATTAAATAAATAAACATTTTTAAATTAAAAAAATAAATGAATTAGGTTCCAAAACTGAGAGAGAGAAAGATGGCTAGAAGAAAATCAGGTAAAGCTGTGACCTGGAATAGCAGCTTAAACTTCACTGTTAGTTAAATGTAAATGTCTTATCATAGGTCATTATGTTTAAGACTAAAAAAATCATACTCTGAGGGGGAAATAGGTAAAGGGTCACTTGGTAAATAATGGAAGGTCATTTAACATGTAGTTAATAAGGCGGCCTATGTTCATTGGTTGTATTCAAATAAGGGGGAAAATCATTTAGAACAAAAATCATTTTCCTTAGACAAAATTTGGAGGCTCAGAGCCCTAAGGCTGAGGAAAAACAACAACAACAACAAATTTCAATATGCTTAAGAGCAAATGTGGGAGGAAAGGAAGAGAGTAAGCGTTCTTTCGTTTGTCCCTTTATGAAGGAACAAGTCTGTGTACCTTGTGGATGAGCAGTTTGCCCTCTTTTGTGTTTTGCAGTAGTTTATCTGCCTCCCTTGAGCCAGAAAGCCTTGGGCTTGGCAGTTCCAATAGCAGCCAAGACTCTCTTCACAAAGCCCCCAAGAAGAAAGGAATCAAGTCTTCAATAGGACGTCTGTTTGGTAAAAAGGAAAAAGCCCGACTCGGGCAGCTCCGTAAGTGTGCATGAATTTGACAACTTCCACTGCGACTCATTTTGGTCATTTGTGAGGGTCTGTCTAGTTTTCATTTCATTTCTCATCTCTGCATTTTTCTTTTGCCTACCTGACACACTTCCTTTTTCAGTCAGCTCTGTAAATTCAATTTAGCTGAATAATGTTTGACAAAACTTACAAGGGAAGAATATTATAAAACATCCAATCCTTTTGATTCCTCTGTGAATAACAATAGCTAGACATTATTTAGGACTGACTCTGATAGACACAAGATCCCTACGAGACAAGTGTTATTACTGTTGTTCTTATTTATCGATGAGTAAACAATGTCTTAGTAATTTACAGAACTGAAATATTCATCTTAGTGTCAATGTTTAAAACCACTGAGTATACTGCCGCTTAAAACACAGATGTATATAAATGGTTTTCTGTTGAAAAAATTGAGATGCCTACAAAAAATCCATAATAACTTTTTAACCAAAATAAAGAATTGTGATATTCAGGCCAAAAAAGTACAGGTTTCTTTATTTAAAGCTATCACAGCTTTCCACAGAATAAACTCTACAGTATGTAAGTGGGAGGACAGAGGAAGGAATAGGGCAGTAGGGATTGTGTTAGTTATTGTTGGACACTAATGGAATAAAAATATAGATCAGTACAGGGGCGCCTGGGTGGCTCAGTCGGTTAAGCATCCGAGTCTTGATTTCTGCTCAGGTCAGAATCTCACAGTTTGATTTGTGAAAGTGAGACCGTGTCTGGCTCTGTGCTCTCAGCGCTTGGGATTCTCTCTCTCCCTGTCTCTCTCTGCCCCTCCATAGCTCACGCTTTCTCTCTCTCTCAAAATACATAAATAAACTTTATATATAAAATACATAAGTAAACTTTATATATATGTGTATATACACACATATGTATATATGTATACACACATGTGTATACATACGTGTGTATATGTGTGTGTGTGTGTGTGTGTGTATATATATATACATATATATATATATATGTATATGAGCCTGGGTAGCTCAATTCATTAAGTGTCCAACTCTTGATTTTGGCTCAATTCATGATCTCATGGTTCATAGGTTCGAGACCCACATCAGGGGCTGCACTAACAGTGCAGAGCCTGTTTCAGATTCTCTCTCTTTTCCTCTCTTGGCCCTTCCCCTACTTGTGTGCTCTCTCTCTCTCTCTCTATCAAAATAAATAAATAAACTTTAAAAGAGATAGGTACATACATACATACATACATACATACATACATCAGTACATTTGAAATGACCCTAGGTAAATATACACTTGGCTTGTGTGTGTGTGTGTGTGTGTGTGTGTGTGTGTGTGTGTGTCTTCCTATATTTTTTCTTCTGAAATCTCTTTTCATCACATTGGTTATTGTGATTGCATCTTCTTTTTTCTATCTTTTCTTATTTAACGTAGAAATATAGTTAATCTATTGAAAAAATATTTAGCTCCTTCCTCCAATGGTGAATGCTGAACAGAATGATACAAATCTCTTAGCACTTTCTTTAGTTTCCCAAATAAAGGAATGATTACTTACAAGTAATGCTCCAACTTCCTGGCTGACTTTCCTGTCCTGGCACTGAAAGAATTTCCGAGAGCAATATTTATGTTTGCAGAGGTACAAATGTATATTCAAAAGTGCCTTTGTAAAATCCACACAAAGTATCAGAAGCCATGAAAAACTAATGTCCAGACAGCTGTGTGATTAAATGTTACTCAACAGATGAATTAAATCCTCTTTGGACTTCTGTTTCTCAGGAAAGGAACTCCTAAGGCTATAAAAAAATTATTGCATAAGGAAAGAAGATAGAAGACGATTATTTTTTGGATATAAAATGTGCGTGTCAAGGCATTGTTTTAATTTCTTGTTTGATAACTATTTATATTCTTACCAAATTATTTGTCATTTCCAATATATTGCAGTATAATTAACAATAGTGTAGGTAGTTATTTTAAACTATTTTCTAACATAGTAATCATTTTATTTACTCCTATTTAAACATATATATTCATTTGGGGATCTATAATTTACTTTTCCCTTTTAAAATATATTCCATTGCCTTTCTCTTTTGGATTTTTTCTATTTTATTTTAAATTTAATTTTGATGAAGAGTTACTGAATCATTAGAAATTTTGCCAACAATATTCTGTCAAAATCAAGGTATCCAAAATATAATTTAAAGTCTAGAAAAATATACATTCTTCTTGAAACCTAGCCTTTCTAACCTATTTTTAGTAACTTTGTCTTCTCTATGTCATACCAGTTATAAAGTGAATCAGTGATCAACTCCATCCAAATCAGAAACTAGCAATATTATTCATGATCATACCATCACCCTGGGAAGATTTCTGAGCTCTGAGCGATTTTGTTTTACCCTGAAGAACAAAAAAGTTACCACATAAACAAAACCAGAGTCGAAATCACGCTAAGGACTGCAATACTGATGAGGAAGACAGTTACAAATATCTACTCCTCTGGAGCTACGTAGAAGCTATATTGAAGGTGAATCAAAGCTCCTGGAGAAACCCAACAGGCTTGGGAATTTGAGGGAAGAAAAAGAACACACAGATAATCCCAAATCATTTACGTCTTCCTATGTTGAGTGAATAAACATATATTGAAACACTTTTAAGTTTAGAGTACCAACCATGAGCCTTAGTAAAATGGCTACAGCATAACTGTTGGCATCAAGGAGCTTTCAAATTAGTAGGATAGAGTACATAAGCATATACAACCTTTTATTTAAAACAAAACAAAACTTCAACGTATTTCTGACCCAGATAAAAATTTACCTGCTACATTGTCTATCCTACCAGCATAGCTAGGGAAAAGGGGTTTGAACCCCACAATCTATGATTATACATCAATTATTGGAACCCTGATGGGCTTGCCTTTTAATTTTATCTGAAGGCATTAACCTATTTTGAAGCAAAACAAATTAAACTGTGTTAAAAAGAACTATATCAGATGACACTCATTTTTTTTTTCTTTGACAAAGTTACTCTGGAAGAGAATAGGCAGGGCAGTGGATGAGCTGTGACTCATGGCATCCCTGTGGACAAGACGTCAAAATGAGGCCTAGGTGATGGAAAAATGCAGTGAGGTTTGTAACTGGTTGAATAGTCCTCCTGTTACGGTGCTAATAAGTAGAATGATGACCCCTTGGATCAAGGGTTTCTAATGGCCTAATTAAGACTCACTCTGTCCTTGGTAAATACATCCCTAGTCACTGTATGTGAATATTTCAATAGCACAGGTATCTGATTTTGGGATTATTGATATGGATAGGAAACACAAATGGAAAAAAAAAAAAAAGGTGTTATTTCTAAAGACTGTCTCAAAAACTGAGTTATGGAGGGTCCAAAATCTCTCTCTCTGTGATCTTACCACATTCTTTGGCTTACTACCTGGGGAAGCACCAGCTTTCCCAGGTCATCAGAGAACTCCAATTATAATGACTATAAAGAAAAAAAGAACAGAATGCACATGACCATCCTAGCTGATGTTAACAATTAATGTTAAGTATAAAGAAAAGAGGCCACTGGGGTGCCTGGGTGGCTCAGTCAGTTAAGTGTCTGACTTCGGCTCTGGTCATGATCTCACAGTTTGTTAGTTCAAGCCCCACGTCAGGCTCTGTGCTCAGAGCCTGGAGACTGCTTCGGATTCTGTGTCTCCGTCACTCTCTGCCTGTCCCTCCCTCTCAAAAATAAAATAAACATTAAAAAAATTTAGGGAAAGAAGCCATTGACAGGCATTGTAAGAGAGGGCAACACAAATCAAAGACAAAGAGATTTTCAAGAATGGAGACTTGATCCAATAGAACCAAATGAGACAAATCTATGAAAAACAGAACAGTAAAAAAGAAAAAAATAGATTAAATTTGAACAGGCAATGTACCCAGTTATTGCTGTACAAAATACATGTATCACTAAGTAAAAATACACAAATACATAATTAAATACAGAAATAAATAAAAGGTACTCTTGTGAATTTCCTTTAAATTAATATGAGAGGCTATACATCTCCAAGAGATTTTTTTTTTTTTTTTTTTTTGCCTACTACATTGTAATTCTGTTTCCTTTATGGTCATCTGACAGATTGTATTATAGTTGCCTGAACTCCTTGACAATAATCAACATAATAAAGAAAATAACTTCATAATGACGAAAACAGCATCAACATTGCACCAGGATTATTTGGCAAGCATATTTCTACACATAAAATTTGAGTGACTTGTGCTGGCCTTTACTCCCAAATTTAGATTGTTCCTAGATGCTATGGAGCCAACAGATACAATGTAAATTCCACAAAGTATCTATTAAAGATGACTCATACTCTGCATGGTGAAAGGGCCTTTTGTGAAGAAAACACTATTTAGCTTCAATTATGAGAGCGTTTATCACATACCCTTTTTGAGCCAGGCCCTGTGTCTAGGTGCATTTTTTAGAGAGCTAATGGAGTAACTGATATAGAGCAATGAAGTAACCATTTACAAACTCAAAGTGTGTTTAAATCCAACTGAATTCTATGGCTTTAATACTGAAGAGAGATCAGATGAAAAAGTTGAAATCACCAATGGGCAACAGATTGCAGTCTTAATCTCTCTGGAGTGAGAAATCCCTTTTTAAGTCCATTTGTCTATTGGACAAATGAAGAGGCACAGACTTTGCAATGTGGGTTTTGGCTAGAAATTCCTACAGACTTGTACCTCAAGGGCCAACATGAAATAAGTTATTTTGAGTGGAATCAAAGGACCAAGCAACATAGAGATATTTGCCCTCACAGTCTGGATGAACAGAAGGCTCCAACCAGTACCATTCATAGATCCAGGTATATGAGAGTCCTTTACTGAACTCCTTGACCTGGGTCTTAGGAAGCCTCATACTTTGCAGTACTTTCCTTGGAATTTTCTATCATCCCTCTCTGTTGCCTGGGAGAGACTGGGGCTGGCAGTGCTATCTGGGCAGGACTCTTAGCCAAGATTCGTACCTGTGTGGGTCCAATCACTGAAGGCACTGTTTTTTTGTTTTTGTTTTTTTTTAATCATTCAGACCCCAGGACAAAACAGGGAGGCAAGTGCCATCCAGGCATGGTGTCTGATCCAACCAAACCATGTGGATTTGAGTCTCTGTTGCTTCCCTTCAGAGTGTATGCTCTCTACCTCATGCTTGGGGTCAACCAGATATCCCAGGGAGCCCAGAGACTTAGAGCCATGAGGTTGTTCTGGGCCACTGGCCTAACTCTGTTTCCAAGAAGGTGATCTGACAAGTGAACCACTCACTCCTGCTCTCTAGAATGATATTGTATGACATTGGACCACCAGATCCTTGTCCTGCTGATTTGGGGTTACTCAAGATGTTTATGTAGAAAGGGAGCTAGAAAAAAAATACTTTAGTGGAACACTCACATCCCACTGGTGGTCCTGTGTCCAACAATTCCAACTCCTCAAAGACCTTGACAAAGTAAGAGTGATAGTGATGGCCCAGAGAACTTCATTGAAGATGAGGATTTGGGCTTGGTGTTTGCATGCACAACTACAAGGTGGACATTGAAAAGTGATAAGCAGTTTATTATCTGAGTAATCCTCTGAATCATGAAACTCAAACCTTGTATTCCTGAATACCTCATGCCATGAGAGGGTGGAGCTAATGATATTCTCTTCATATTCTTAAAAGACCTCCTGGAGAGTGAGCAACCCCCCAGATTCCCACAGGCTAATGTTTCATATCAGGGGCACTCCTGCCATTTTAAAGACACATTAGAGGATTTTCTTCTCATTGAAGAATGCTTAGAATCCTTGTTCCCTGCCCACTATATATCAGTTGCCCTTTGCAGTCACTGTGACATCTGAATATGCGCCTCTCTCCTCCAACCAACATACACAAATACTCATATTTCTTATGGAGATTGGTACAGTCTCCAGTTTACAACCACCGAGATATATAGAGCTGTGCAACAAAAATGTAACTCAAGCCACAAATGTGAATCCCAGATATAACATTACGAAAAGTAAAAGGAGACCAGTGAGATAAATTTCAATAATTATTTGTCTATATATCAGAAGTATTTCAACATGTAATCAATATAAAGTTATTGATTAGATATCTTATATTCTTTCTTTTAACACTACATTTTCAAAATCATATGTGTATTTCATACTTGCAACACTTAATTTGGACTAGCCACATTTCAAGTGTTTCATAGCCATGTGTGACTAGTAAATAAAATATTGGTATAGATGAATAGGTAGACATTCTTAAAACCCACACAGCCATATGAACCCACTACCAGCTGGGCAATAATGAGGCAGACTCTCTACAGATTGGGATGATCATTCATAAAGTAAGAGTTCATAAGCTGGTTTGGCTGACATCATCCTTACCAGAACCTGAAAATTCTTCTATGAAAGAAGGTTCTCACCCAGAAATGTTTTAGCTGGGCTAAAACAAATGCACATGACTAGACTTTTGCTCCTGCTTAAGGGTACTGTCCTACATGTGATGCTTAAAAATAATTGTACCTACTATGGCAATAAGTTTCATTTTCAAAATTTTTTTTTCAACGTTTATTTATTTTTGGGACAGAGAGAGACAGAGCATGAACGGGGGAGGGGCAGAGAGAGAGGGAGACACAGAATCGGAAACAGGCTCCAGGCTCTGAGCCATCAGCCCAGAGCCCGACGCGGGGCTCGAACTCACGGACCGTGAGATCGTGACCTGGCTGAAGTCGGAGGCTTAACCGACTGCGCCACCCAGGCGCCCCGATAAGTTTCATTTTCTATTGGCATTTTGAAGTAGGGTGTAGCCATAATTCTCTATTAAGTGCTCTATTCAAAGGATATTAGATTTTGAAGTATTCAGAGTATTTCCAAACTCCTCATGCTTTTTATTTTTATGGTTTTATTTATGGGAAACAATTCTAATATCTATTTTCCTGGGTCTAGCTTTGACTCTCAATATTCTTCTAGAACTTTCTTTGTTTCTCTCCCAGAGCTTTTAATTTTTTTTAATGTTATTTTTGCTAATTAAAATGTTGGGTTCTTAAAAACATTTAAATGATAATTTATATGTTCTTCTTTGCTCGGAAAAATATAAAAAGGCTGATTCATATAACCACTTCGTGGATGAAGTGTATCATTGTTTACTTAATGGGTCTACTTCATCAATCTCTGTGTCCCCATCTGATCAAGAATTTCGTAACTTTTATGTGAATCATTCATTTTAGTTTTCACTTCAAGAAAACAATTTTCTTGTTACTTGCAGACTGTGAATAATAATTTCTAGATATACAATAAGGCAAGTACACCAATGAGAGAAATAAAATATTCACACGCCGTGAATAAATGGAAAATCCCACATTTAAAAATGAACCCCAAGAGTCCTTCAGTCAGCTAGTGGATGACTTTCCTAATGGTACCACCAATGAAATTCTTTCATAATAAAAAAATTTTTAAGTATTAATTGCACATGTGCATAATTGAATAAAGTAAATGTTTGTCCCTGAACTCAAAAGTATTGATTAGATCTAGACAGCAGTCAGTGTGTTTTCAATTAAAGAGGATTGTGTTACAATGATATAGTTCAGTAACAGAGTTACTAGGCTATGAGATTAACATTTATACCAATGCTCCAGAATTAATAGCATTGAGTATTATAAATTGTTTGCTAAAATAAATTATGAAAAACAGTAACAATAAAATTTTTCACTGACACTTTAGTAAGATATTACTTTTCACTAGAGAAACCATAACTTGGTCAAGCCCTGCAAATGTGAAGTCAGGAAATTACAGTGGCAGAATAGTAAAATTATCTTTAATAATTTTATTTATTGACATATTGGTTACATTTGTGTGGGTAGTAGTAGTAGCCTTTGTAAGAGTTGGTATTAGCTTAATTCTTTCTACCTAATCTTGAGCTTAACTGGAATTGAAATCCCTTCCATTTAAAAAATATGTGTACTTTGGGGCGCCTGGGTGGCTCAGTCGGTTAAGCGTCCGACTTTGGCTCAGGTCATGATCTCACAGCCCGTGAGTTTGAGACCCGTGTCGGGCTCTGTGCTGACAGCTCGGAGGCTGGAGCCTGCTTCAGATTCTGTGTCTCCCTCTCTCTGACCCTCCCCCATTCATGCTCTGTCTCTCTCTGTCTCAAAAATAAACATAAAAAAAATTTGAAAATGTGTACTTTAACCCACTTAAAAATAGTGAACATTTTTTCACTTACCTTGACTTCATGTTTTTTGCATATGGTAAATACCAAAAAGAAAACAGAGTCCAGGATTAAGTTCTCATTTTTCAAGTGTAACTAAGAATTTATGAATTACCTATATGTTTATGGATCCTGGATGAAATAATTGCATTGTGAAATATGTAATTCTATTTGATGCCCAACATACTTTTCTTTCCTCTTCCTTTCCTTTCAAGGTTATGTATATTGCATATTTTTCAGCACCAATAAAAATGACGCTATACCAAATAATTAGTGGCTTGCTGGGATAAGAACCATTCTTACCAAGATTTTTTGAAGATATAGGTTTTTTTTTTTCAGATATAATTATGAAATTTACAAAACAAAAGTAACCTGCCAGAACATATGAAGTTCTGGAAGTAAGGCATATACTGAAGGATAAAGGAGTCAGCCAGGTGAGGAAAAGCGGGTGCCAGAAGGAGGATATGCAAACTCTTTAGACGTCAGCAAATACTTATATAGTCTCTTGACTTAGAATTGAAGACATGCACCCGATTGTGTTCATTGGGCTATCATTTATCCCATTTTACATCAAATATGTCAAATTTCAAATATTGAAAACAAATTTCATGCACTACACAGATATGTGCTCTTCTTTTTCATAAGAAGAAAAAGAGACCTTGAAACTTGTATATTCCATGGAGTGTATATTCCATAGATTATGTATTATGTCGAGGTGGTATGAATAGTAGGTCAGTCGTTACCTTTTCTTTTCATTCTCTCAGTGTACGTTCATTTATGTACCCATGCCATTTTATGCATGTTGGTTTGGCAGTATAAGGACGATTCAAAAAAGAAAAAGAATTCGTGATACTGAGCAGTTGAACAAACAACTTTTAAAAATTTATTTTCAGAATTGACCCAGTGTATCCAACCTAACATGAATAGTTACTTTTTCACAGGAGGCTTTATGGAGACTGAAGCTGCTGCTCAGGAGTCCCTGGGGTTAGGCAAACTTGGAACTCAAGCTGAGAAGGATAGAAGGCTGAAGAAAAAGTAGGTTTGGAGATTTTCTTCCTCTATTTTCTAACTTGCACTTACTCTTTATCATTTGTGGGGGAGTTAAAAAGACAGTCATTGGAAACAATAGACTAAGGCCATTGTTGTTCTAGTATTCCCTAAAACTATTCAATTCTGGAGTTTTCTGGTTCTGCTGAGCTACGGTTTGAAATAGATGTACACATCTCTGACCTGTAGTAGAAATCAACAGTTTCTTCTAAGAGACCAATGCATTGATTGCAAAAATCATATATATTTAAAATATTTAAATGTAGCCTTGTAAGTAATGTGATAATCTATTTGATGTGAAATTCAGGGCTGAATTGGTATGATAAAAAGGGAATGTATACTATCCAACTTCGTGTTTCCTCTGACAATTAAAGTATCTCCTCTTATACAGGAGTATTTAAAAGAATATTTCCCTGACTGATTGAACATAATTTATTTTAGACCCAGAGCAGATTGTTTTGCATCTGGCAGGAAATTATAGTGTATCTTTTCATTCATATATATAATATGGAACATTTAAATGACTTTCAAAATTGGCAAATGTTGAGTCTCAGCAGCTGTTAGAAAGCTAGTGGGGTCCATAAGTAACATATTTTTAAAATACAAAGTAACATCTTTCGGTGATGAACTAGTACCTATAGAACATGTTCTTTAAAAACCAAAGGATTTCTCTCTTCCAGAATCTATTGGTGGGTTACTTCTTTTCCGCTCCTCCTTCTCATATATTTTATATTTATATTGTGTTTGTAGTTTTTATGTTTACTTTCTTTCCTATGAAATAATATTCATTTCTCTAGTCATCATTATTGTAGCAGATATGCTCATGGGGTTATAGTATTCAGTGTAATCAACTGACTTCATATTTTGCCTTCTCATTTGCTTTACAGATGTTTACTAATAATGAGGAAATACAGACTTGCAAGTTGTAGAAAAGCTCACTAGCCTAATTATTTCACTAATTTTCTACATAGTCCATAATACATATCCAATGTATAAGTATATCCAATATATATATATATTATATTGATATACACATATATATCCAAATTTAATAGAAATACTGTGCAGAAAAAATTACCTTGAGAAGATTATTTCTTGAATATAGCCAACTGCTCGGTGTTATTCAATACTAGTAGACATTTCTTTTTTCATTACTGATCACTGAATGTATAATTAAATATTATTACAATCTGTTTGAAATGTCTTACCTTTATTTATTACTATCAAGGAATTTTTTATTCAATTTTTTGCCTCTTTATTGAGAAACCATTCTTCTAAAAAAATCTTCTTTTGATAAAGTCTTTACAATTTATTTCAAGTGTAAAGAACTTTCAATTTTATTTATTCAAAATTACTTTAAGTCTAAAGGAATAAGAGTGATTAAAGCCCAGCCTGGATAATGAACTTGTTTTATTTCACTTAAAGGTTAATTTTCATTTCTCCTATAATGAAATACTTACATATAATGGCAATTTGGCCTGTTTTCACATTGCATGCAAGGATGATATTGAGGCAAACAACATAGTTCATTGGTTGTTTATGGAACCAAATTAAATGTCCTTTTCAACAGCCACTAAAATTAAACATTCCAATTATGCAGGATTTAAACAATAATATATTTACATTTTATCTCTTTCTGTTGGATTGACTTAATGTTAACTTTATGGAATTATTTCCCAAATCCTGACTACCCTCATAGTCAGAAACCAGTTTTAATTCTGGACTTAGTTTGAAGATTTTACTGTACTTGATTTTTGAGTGTTATTTTGCAATATGTTTTGTCAAAATATAATTTTACAATGTGTTAAATAAAATACTGGCCTTTAATATTAAGAAGAATATTAAGAAAATTCTATAATATAATAATAACATTTCTCAGTACAATTATTTCTTATAGAATAATAGTATTTGGGTTAAAATGGATCCAACAAGACAAGGCAGAGTTGATTAATGGAAGGACAGGAGTATTTCTGGTATTATTGATTATTCCATGTGTATAAATATGTAACCAGTATTTATGAGATGTATGTAAGTGCTAATACTTATTCAGGACTTGGATGACACTATGCCTTAGTTTCTGGATTACCAAAATCTCATCTAATGAGTTTTATAAGCTAGACAAAATAAATTATTTCACGTTTATTAGTCTTTCAAGATGGAGGAAAAAATCAAATACATTTTATTGAAAAATAAACAAAAGCAAAAATGAGGTAATTTCTTTCAAAATTTTGAACAATTAGAGTTTATGTGCATAGTCGCAATGACTGTGGCTTCCTGCCAATTGTTTATCTACATTCTATCCATTGACCAAGCCAAATGATGTTTCTAGCATGAAGTCTAGCATGAAGGTCTAGCATTAACTTAGACCTATGTTCACTGCCCCAAAATTCCTATCAGAGCTTCCTTAGTCTCAATGGTAATAAGCAGAGCTGAATAAAAATCTTATTTTCAACTTTACTAGCGTATCAGGTACCTACAGTTGACAATCTGTGAATTTAAATTTAATTGAGAGAAATCTTATCTAAAGAAGTTATGACACATTTTTTTTTAAAAAAACCCATATGTGGGAGATACTTACAGAGAACAGCATGCAAGATAGTCCAGATTCTTGCAAAGTTCAGAAATTTGTAATGTTGGCATTCTCAAACAAAGGTCTAATTTGAGGCACATTTGCGATCCAGTATATTCAACATACATAGGTTAAGACAGCTTACTGGCTCTGTGTCCCTACTTCCTTCTTTTACTTTGCTTTGTGATGTAGGCATTTGTTTTTCTTATATTTCTAGTTATTTCCCTATGATCAGAAATAGGAATAGGACAATACTGGATCTGCGAAAGCACCCACTTTCAAGAAAATCTTGCCAACCTTTCCCTTCTTGATTTGGGTGACCTGAGTTATCACTCAGGTGCTATCCCATCAGAACACAGTCTCACCTAGGCCTGAAGTTGATCTACTATTGTTCTGCCTGGTTTGCTTTTACTATGCCTTGTCTTTACTACACTTTCCTTTAAAGCTTTAATTGCATCCATTGTTCCAGCAGGTTGATAGAGGGTACAGTTAATACCTACAATGATTGTGTCAAGCTGAAACTCATCTAGTAATTCCTTGAGTACTTCACATTAATTTCTCTGGTCTTCCCCATTAAAATTTGACCAGTTTTTCTATAGCCTCATGGTATAGCTCTCCTAATCTTTAAGCATTGAGTCACGTAGTACTCTCAATATGTTCTCTTCATATTAAAACTGTGATTCTTGTAGTTTTCTTGATGTGGGCTGCTTCCGGAGTGTCACTGCTCTCTGAGATCTTGTCCATCATCCTTTGTTTGATTTCAGTGGACTCCAAGCACCTTCTCTGACTCAACACATACTAAATGGCATTACCATTTCTAAAATTCACATTATGAGCAACTAGACCTGAGAATTCCACCTCTTCCCTTTTGTAACTGTCACCCTGATATTTAAGAACTTGTTTCCCTTTCTTAGCTCTCCAGCTAATGTTTTAATCTAAGACCTACAGCTACTTGCTCAAAGTGGCCAACTGAAGCCAGCCACGCAAATACAAAAGGTAATTGTGTGGCATGATAGAAACTGTTGCAAGGTCACAAACTTACATGGTCTGGCTCATAAAAACCTGAATTTCTTTTTATTGTTTTCTCTGAGCATAATATTTTTATTGAAGTATAATTAACATAAAATATTATATTAGTTTCAGGTGTACAACATATTCCAAGTTGAGAATCTATTTGATGATAGACAAAGGAGTCAGGCAATTAGAGATCAAAATGTCAGCTTTATCACCAATCAAATGGTTAGAATATGACTTAAGTATATGGCAAAAAAGGGGTGGTTTCCTAAAACTGAACCCCAAAATTCAACAAATTTACCTGACACAGAAAAATCTGGGTTGTCACAGACTTGCAAGGTGTACAAATATAATCCCCACTTCTCCTTGAAAATAGCATCTACAATATTGCGATTTTGTAAATGTGTCCCTCTAGAATCAAGGACTATAAACTTCTTCTTGCCTCTAGTTATATCTAATGTCAATTAGTTGTCACTTTTGTATATAACATGTAGGGCTTCTTCTCTCTCTCTCTGAACATGTTAAGATTTTTCTCTTCGGGGTTCAGAAATATCATAAGCATGTTTCCATTCAAATATTTTTTGTTTCATATTTTTACTTTATAGTTGCAATCTGGAGACTTGTTAACCTGAACTGTTTTACATGTACTGACTTTTAAAAATTTCATATTTAGGCTCAACTTTACTTCCAAGAAGCTTATTTTTAGAGACTTATGAGATTAAAGATGAACTTGTTTGTTTCAATAGCAATGTACCTAATTCTCATGACAGTCTTTGATAGTCAGTGAACATATTAAAATTGACAGAATACCCTGTAAATGGATACATATCTCCAGATATATATGTTCTGAAGTCTTTATCCTAATTTTTATCTGCTGATTTTCCTCCTGCACTTTCACATGGTATATGTTTTTTGAAACGTGCATGTATACTGAAATCTTTTGTACCTTGAGACTAAAACTGAAAAGTACCATATAAATATTAATACACTAATTTGTCATTTTCACTCTTTAGCTATAATGTAGGTAATATATTATTATTATTGTGTTAGATATGTTATATTCTTCCAAATGGATATCATTGCTAAATGAATATGGATTTGAAATCAATTCTTCAACATCATTAAAATGAAATTAACATTCCAACTCAGCTATCAGTAGCATCCTCCAGAGAAGCGGTTTTATCCTTGAAGCATGGCAGTCATAGTTAATCACTACCAATGAATCTTTATGTTAGAACTTCAAAGACATAAAAGTGAAGCTCTATAGATTTAGTTAATTTATTTCCATTGCAGTCCTAAGGGTCTTCCTCAGTGCATAATCTTTAATGTGTTTTGAGACTCGGCACTTTTAATCTTTGGCATTTGGAAGGTTCAGAGTTTGCATATCTCTAAGTAAAATAAATATCACTGAAAATATTCATAATTAGAGGTATCACATAAATTCCACTACATTCTCTCATTTAATAAATATTTATTAAGTGTCTGTGTGCCAAGTTAAACTTATAAATGAATTGCATTCCAGAGGTTAGTTTGTAAGACATGTGTTGGAAGCTTTGAATACATTTTCCCTTCGAAGTAGTGCTATATATATTGAAGGTAAATGTCTTTGCTTCCTCCTCAAAAATCTATCTCGTAAGCCTGTTATAGGAATTGAATCTGACTAGATAAAGCAAAAACGAGAATTCATGGTAGGTTATTAGAGTATCAGAGATTTCAGAAACAACAGAGCCAGCACACCTCCAAAATTTCAGCAGTAAGAGATTATGAAATATTTCTGTAGAGTGTTATCAAGAATTCATATTTTCTTTCTTTCTTTTAATGTTTATTTATCTATTTCCGATAGAGAGAGAGCATGAGCAGGGAAGGGGCAGAGAGAGGGAGACAGCGGATCCGATGTGGGCTCTGAGCTGTTAGCTCAGAGACCAGTGTGGAGCTCAAACTCACAAACTGTGAGATCACGACCTGAGCCAAAGTCAGAAGCTTAACCGACTGAGCCGCCCAGGCACCCCAAGAACTCATATTTTCTGTGTCACCTAAGTCCAAATTTTAAATTCCTAGGTGAAAGCATGTGATTGGCTTAGTGAGGAACAGATATGTGTGCTTGGGTCAATCAGTTATAGTCATAGGTTCGTTTTATACAGACATGACTGCAAGGGGAACATCTGGGAACTCAACTCAAAAGGATCTAACAAAATAAAATACTTCAGAACCCAAACCTAATGTTCTCAATATTTCTCTGGGAAATGTGTCTCAATTTCTTACTCGAAACTTCACAAGTATGTCTTCTCTACCTGCACTGAGCTAGCGCTAACCATTGCCTTGCCATCTGATCCTACGTAGCCATCTGACTCCAACCATGGACAATTGTAAAAAATTCCCTAAACCTAAGAAAATAATAATATCTGAAGGCTAAAGGCCAAAATGCATTGATTTATTTTTTAGGAAAATTAAAGCTAAGGAAAATCCAAGTGTTTTTATAACTAACTATATTTAGATATATTTTATCTATTTGAAGGAAGGAAAAGAATTCAGAATGAATAGAGCTGCTGTTTTGAGCCAACAGTGCAATGTTCATAGATCAGAATAAGTAGAACAGAAGTGCTATATAGTCTCTATACTTTCTGCTCAGGGGAAACATTTATGATATGGAATGATTAAAATAAAAATTAGTAATAGGAAATTAAAACTTAAGATAGCTACATATACTAGAAGAATGATCTCCTTTTCTAAATAACTCCATATCATTTGTCTTTACTGAAGTATATCCTAGATTAATAGAATACACAAATGATCATTTTTTACTCATTCCCTTAATGCCTATTATGTCCCAAGAACTGTGTTGGAAACTACTGATATTCAAATTGCACAGTTCCATTTTTCAGAGCACTTGTAGAAATACAGATGTGAAAACAAATAATTGCACTTAGGTATTTCAGAGGCCATGATCCTTTCTCTAAATCACTAGTCTTTGAACAGAATAAAAAAAAAAAGTGCTGCAAACCTAAAGCTACCTAATGTTCTTATTTCAAAGTTGTTCTCCAAGCTAGGGACTGCTCACCTCATTGTTAGTTGCCAAAATAAATCTATAATATTTATTAGATTATTTTTGATCAGTAAGAAAGGAGATTATTGATTACCAAGAGTAAACGGAATCCTTTAAGAATAAACTGTGCCCTTAAACTTTTCAAACATTTTCTAGACATGTAGAGGAGGAAAAAATACTGTAGAAGCACCATTTATTGAGTTCAGCAAGGTATTTAATTTACTTCTAGACACAAGATTGGATTGAAACTAGCAAAATGGGTTTACAACTGATGAAACCATTGTAACCGAAGGGGCTGAACAAAAGAACTGGTGAGGACTAAGTAAAATAGAAGGTGACAGACTCCGTTCTTTCACAGGTGACTTAAATAAGAGTATCAGATTTGTGGAAGAATGAAGCTGGAAGACATAGTTAAATTTTTAGATAAATTATTTTATTTAAGGAATACCTTTACATAGAGGCCCAAATCTAACAAGATAAAGTTTAATAGGGTGTTTATATAATTCTACATCCAATTTTACGACTCTACTTACTGGTTACTTGTGTATGGGGGATATGGTATGCCTGTAGGTATAGAGGGATCTTAACTGCAACTCCTAAGATCTCTGTTTCTACAAAAAAGACAAGTTAGCAATGTCTAGCAAGGGGGTTAATGATTTTCAATATCGATAAAAGCAATGGATAGGGCCAAAATTCTATGTACTGCTCAGATTATAGTTGGATATTGTGTTAATTTCTGGAAAATATACTTTAAGTGGATATATTCAAACCAGCATATGTTCCAAGGAACATGACCAGTATAGCAAGATTATATCAAACATGTCTTCAAGGTATGCTAGAAATAATTAGGAATGTGTGGGGTATAAACAACAGAGATCCAGATTCTGCCAAGAGAAAGAACTCTCAAGTAAAGAAGAAATCCTAAGAAAATAATAGGAACTAGGGCAGTGACTTCTACTCAGATGACCAAACCAGAAAACTAGGCTTCATCTTTGCCCTTGGTCGTCCTTGTCCTTATTCTTCCTTTGTGTACCTCTGTGCACCTCTGTATACTCTTGCTCCATATACTATCTCTTTAAAATCTCTCAAATGTATTGGTTTTCTTCTTTCCTTTTTCAGATCATCATACTAAAACCATGATACATTCTTGCCTTCCTGTAATCTGTTCTTTGTACTTCAGCTAAAGAGATCTATCTAAATTATATTTCTGAACTTGCCTAGAATCCCTCAGTTATTATCTAGCTTCTCTAGGATAAATTCCAGATGACTTTATATGGCCCATAAATCCCTGCATCATCTGGTTCCTATTTATCTCACCAGCCTTATCTCTCTCTACTTCCCATCTTGTATGTTATTGTCTTAATATACTTAATATCTAATACTTGTTTGTAATTACCCCTGTTCCATTTTCCTCCTCATTCTTTGTATAGTAATGATAATATTTATTATATATGTAATAAGAATTTGATAATCACATTGAGCAGTTACAGTATTCTAGGTACTATACTACCTGTTTTCCATGTATTATCTTTTAATTTTCACAAAGCCTTTGAGGTAGATTTTCCTCCACCTATGAGGAAACATAGCTTTCCAGGCACTGTATGATACAAGAGTCTGGATCTCTTGAGTCCAGCCTTTTTCTAAATTATTTGGGATCTCAGGGTAAAGCTGCAATTTAAAGTATGTAGTTGTTTGTCAGCTGGACCTTTATATCCTATATATTTGAATGGTTTATATAGGGAGTCAATACAGAATCCCTCACCCTCTTTATACTCCGAAAAGAGTAGCATTTTTTTTTTCTGGAGGATAATTAGTTTGTCATCTGACCTTATCCCATCTTTCAATATGAGCAATAAATATATTGAAACCAAACTATTTCTTTTAATACTGGGAAGAGGAGATAGTTTCAAAGCACAAAATGTAGCTGTGTTATAAAATTGCTTTTTTTCATATAATTAGCCACACATAATATCTCCAAGTTTGATGTAAGAATGGTAATGAGCACTTACAAATAAGCTATGTAGGAAATTTAAATGTGTGCTTGAATCAATCTTACACAATTCATTCCAATAAAACTTAAAAAGTTAGTATCGAATACCAAGGATAATTAAGCTCCTTTTTTAGAAGAAAAAAGTCACTAATTAGGGTACCTTTAAATATAATGCTGACATCTTAATCTGGAAAGAATTCTCCACATTTGTTTCCACAAATATAGGATCTTATATTGGCTCTGCATAGGTTTTTCATAAGGTCTTTGAAGATGCTATCTCTTCCCACAGTTATTTAAAATTAGCCACCTATCGAATAAGATTCTCTTCTTTGTTTCTACATTTCTAAGGAGAGCAGTGATTATCTGTATCTTATTTCCAGAGTTTTATTTTAAAAACTAGTTCTATATGTCCCCTAAAAACATATGTATGGATATATGTATATTTTATGTACATGTATGTAAAAATACAAAGAAATGTCTTTGTTTCAGATTTTACAGAACCACAACTTTAACTGTGTTTGACTGGGTTAGATTTGCTAGGCAAATGAACAAAATTCTTAGAAGAATAAAGATTTCTTAACCTCTTTAAAAGAGTCTGAAAAATCTCTAACTATTTGAAATTAGTATTAACTTGATTTTTTTTCCTTCTAATTTTTCCTTTAAATTTTAGGTTAACATAGTATAATATTGATTTCAGGAACAGAATTTAGTGATTCATCATTTACATACAATACCCAGTGCTCATCACAACACGTGCCCTCCTTAGTACCCATCACCCATCTAGCCCATCCCCCACCCACCTCCCTCCAACAACTTTCAGTTTGTTCTCTATAGGAATGAGTCTGTTATGGTTTGCTTCCCTGTCTCTCTTTTCCCCCTTCCCATATGTTCATCTGTTTTGTTTCCAGAATTCCACATATGAGTATTTGTCTTTCTCTGACTGACTTATTTCACTTAGCATAATACACTCTAACTCCATCGACTGATGAATGAATATAGACGATGTGGTATATATGTACAATGGAATATTACTCAGCCATCAAAAAAGAATGAAATCTTGCCATTGCAATGACACAGATGGAACTAGAGTGAAATCAGTATTAACTAAAGTTATTTCTGCAGTAGTGTGATGATGGACCATACTGAAAACTTCTGAACCATTTCCTTTCATTTATAAAGATCACTAGAAATATGCTTGACCATTTATTTTCAATGTGTCCCATGTCTTTATACATAAAGTAAACCTTTCCATCACCCTGTGGTGCCCTAATATCCACATAGATCACCCACTCACAATTTAATCTGTAAGTGTCATGGCTTCCAATGCCATTCTCTACTCAAGTCAGACACTTTCCATGGTCATATTCTATATCATCTCATCTCCTCCAAATCACTCTTATTCCAAAATTACTAATTCTTACTAATTCAAACAGATCATTCCTTCCTAACCATAGTCTCCTCTCAGCTTTGTTTTGTCATTTTCTTCAACTATCATTCTTCTTAACTTCTATCCTTTCCCAGCACAGTTGCCCCTTTCTGTTCTCTCCTTGCTTCCTATTTAGCTTAGATTCCATGTCCATGATTTCAACACACTCAAAAATTCCTCTTTTTTTTTTTTTTTTTTTGCTCTTCTTTCATTTGGTTGTATCCACATGCCACTATTGCTGCCACCAATGAATTTTCTTTCTCTATGTCTACAACTGAACACCTTTATGCTGCTGGAGAACATTATAGTACAAGACTCCGGGCCAGCTTCCTTTGGCATTTCATCAGTGCCCTGTAATTACAGTATTTTTCTCTTACCAATCTTGTTTCTACTCCTTGAAACTTTTGTTAGAGAACTCCACTGTTCTCAAAGCTGCATCCTCTGCAGATGAACTCACATTCTGCTTTAGAGGGAGAGAAGGAAGAAACCATCTGAGTGCCCTAAATTATTTGCTGCCAAATGCATACTAACACTAGCCCCTCTTTTGTTTTATTACAGGAAACTAGGATACTCTCTTGCTTGAGTGCTCATCTCTTCCCGGTCTCTCAGTCATGTTGTGCTGACTTCTTATTTGCTCTTATACTTTCAAATTCTGCTCTCTTCTTTAAACATTCTCAGGTTTTGCCTATGAAAGGAAATCCTTTCTTTCTTCTACTTTTTCACATCAGTTGCTACCCATTCACTCCTCAATCTGGTATTAATAATTGATTTTAAAATCTTTCTGAGTCACCAATTTGAACCTTAAGAAGAGAGAAGCAATCACGTTTCATTCACATATGAAGCTCATGTAGTGAATTATGTATAATGTGAAGTTTTAACATTCAAAGTTGACTAGTTTATAAACAGGAAATGGCCCATTCATGTAGTAAGAGATGTAGAAGATTAAAATGAGACATCTGAACAGTTTCAGGCACCATTTTGGAAAAAAGACAGATGTTCGCTGGTAATGTCTACTTGTGTCTGGATGTATGCTGATGTTCCCAAGGAAAACATGCCAATAATTGGATTTGATCATATTCATTAAATGGTAACTTAAAACCTGTTCTTTTTCTGTGTCAATTAAAACTTGTTATTTGCCTATTACTCACAGTGGTCTTTACATGAAGAACATTTATTTTTCACAGAATCTGTCTTGATGTTATCATAACCTTGACAATCTGGAGTGAAGAGAAAATGAATAATGAGGTTATGTGTTATTGTAAATAACTGCTTGTAGGAAAGAACATAGAAGAAAAATTAAATACTTTATCCAGATGAAAAAGCTCTGCAAATATATATTCCCTCTGACATGAATTTAGAGTATTTACCACTCTGGGATATGTCAGAGTCATTTATGACTAGCTTTTTGTCCTTTGCAGGACTTTTTTTTTTTTTTTTTTTTTTTTTTTTTTTTTTTTTTACATCATGAGCTGAAATCCTTAATATTCTAAAGTGAGGTAACTGCTCAGTATTGCTTTCAATTGACTCTGGAGAATAAGAAAGTTCATAAAAACTCTGAAAAATCAGAAAACTTCTAACAATTGATAACAAATATATTAGAAATTTAAGTAATACTTTTTGAATTTTTTTTATATTTGTGTTTCCTGTTTGTTTCATAATTTCTCTTACATTTTATATTTAAGGTATTTTTATTGATATTAGTTTTCTATTTTTGAAAATGCTAAATGAATACATGGGGACTATTAATATTCCATTGTGCACATATTTAATCAACTTGTTTTATTGGAGAGCAATTACTAGATAACTGGTAGGCTGAGAAAGATGATTTTGTCCATGGGAATAACTGGCCCCAAATGTTTTTGGCAATTTTCCTGGAAAGCTCAGAAATTGCCTTTTTTAAGAGCTCATCAAAGAGTTCACAGATACGTTGACAGGAAAGCCATTTTAACAATTTAGAAACTGTCTCTTTTTGGTTTTAATTTGCTTTCTGTTCCATGTATGATGTAAAAAAAAAAAAAATGCCTTAAATTTCTTAGGTCATTGTGGTGCTAATATGTATGGACATTTATGTTTTTGTTTATGTGAATATTTAAAGAGCTTCCCACAACTGTTCTGGAGCTAAGGTCAAAGAATACGCATTTCTCCAAAGGCCTATTTAATAAAATAATACATGGTTTCTCTGAATGAATGCATTTAGATGAGGCACGTACAGGGTGTTTTCATTGCACGCCAACCTTTTCTTTATAATGACTGAGCAATAAAAAAGAAACTCTCTAAGTTGCCTAATATCTGAGATATGGATTTCTGCTTCATATTTTGTTATATTTAATATATTTTATGAGTTGTAGTAAAAGTTTTATTTTTTCTAAGAATTGGTCTACTATGCTTGTATAGAAAATTTTAAATAATATTACCATGGCTTTTTGTTGAATTATTTAAATTCCATATTTTCCCAGTGCCACTACTATATCCAGGGAGCAAGTGGGCTACCTCAAAAATTATATTTAAATCAATGCTGTTTTGCGATGATTTATGGCAATATTGGTGAACCAAACTAGTTTCCTTTTTCCTCAGAGCAACATTTATAAACATCTGTCCAAATAAATGTTTCTGTCGAGACTCAGTTGGCACAAACAACATTTATTTTGCCAGTTCAAACAGAGGAGAAGGAATTATTGTAGCAAGGGGAAAAGAGTCATGGGATTCTTTTATCCTTCTCATGTTCTGATTACTGGCAAATGCCATATTATAAAAATTATTATTCTTATGGCATTTGTTAGAATATTACAATTATGGGCCTGAATGTATAATTTTCTTCTTGCCCCATATGAAGGTAAGGAGATTGAAAATCAGAACCTGCTGGTGATTTTGACCAAATCATGTATAAAAACTAGAACCCCGATATTCTGACGCTCACACCAGTGCTCTCTTAAGTTGCTGCCTCTCCAGGGGTCTCTTGTACTTTTTCTTGAGCTCGAACAGTAGACATGTAAGGCTGTATGAGAATCTGAGCACCATTTTGTAAATGCTGCTTCTATTTGTAAAACAACCCAGGAGTGGCCTGAGGTAAAGAATGTTCTTTAATAAAATGCCTGATTTCTTCCTGGAGTATACTAGAGGCTGGGAAAAATGTGGTCATGCATGTTTCAGAGTGGCTCATTTTCAAGAGACAGACTTACTAGTCAACAATTAGACCTGCCCTCAACCTGATCATGCTTTTGGACGCAGTGAGTATGTGTGCCACGGTGAAATAAAAAAAGACACCATGTCTTTCTCATATCTGAGCTTTTGCACATCTGAAATGATGCTCTTGTTTTATTCCATGGCTTTCTTTGGACTAAAATGTATCCATTAACATTTGTGTGCTTTTCTTTTCCATCCATCCTTCTCCATCTCATGAAAAGCACATCTGGGTAAGTTGAATGACAATGGCTGCTGAACATGTTTATTTTCAGCACCATCCTTTTTGTCTTTTATCTTTAGTATTTCTCTTTTCAGTTTTAACACAAGCTGCACTGCCTCTGACCTAAAATGAAAACTGCAAAGTGTATTCATTTCCACACTGTAAAAGGAATCATTGGTTCAGAGAAATGTTCACACTCAAATTAATTATGTTGGCCTTGCAGGCACTTCTGTTTATTCAGTTCTATTAGACACACGTCAAAGATATTCCAGACGTCATTTCCTTCCTTCTCAAGTCATGCTTTAGGAGTTAGTGTGGCACTCGGTGAGGCTTAAGTAATAGTTGGAGGCCACATTGTTATTTTGGACTGTGCTGCATGGCTGGGTTGGCCTGTGTGCTCATTAGTGCTTAGTGGCTCTCCACCCACATTCTCTTCCAGAGACAAACTTATTTGTTAATTATTAGAACTGCACTTAAATGAAGAGGATAAATGTTGGATCTTCCCCAGTAGGACTTTTACACTTAGATTCCAAAGTAATCCTTGGTTTTGGTTTATTCCTTTGGTTTTGTGTGTGCTTCCCATTATTTCCTGTACTACAGGTTAATTTTCAAAGATTTAAAAATCTAAACATCTCAGATTACAGTACAAAATTTTAAATCCTTCTCTTTGAACTAAAATGAAAACATGTTAATTATCTATTCCTAAGACAAATGGGGCTTCAAAGTAAAACAAATTATGCATAACGTTTATAAAATATTTACATTGGTTTCAACTTTTACATTGGTAACATGGTGAGCTTTTAAAAACACTTCTGTTTGGGAAAGGTATTGCTTTTAAATTGAAAACCAAATATATATATATATATATATATATATATATATATGTATATATATATATCATATTTATATTTATAGTATTGCTTAGTTCATTAGTATGGTTTATATTTGTTATATTTTTCTACTCTAATTTTAAGTTCTAGTTAGTACTACTAATTATTTAGTAATGCAGAATTTACTTCAGTTAGGATAATTTATGATATTAAGGAAAGCCTAGTAAGTGTTCTTAAAAATGCAAGGCAAGCCGTGGTTAGGGTACTATTCAACTATGATAGCCAAATTTGTAAGCTCTTTTTAAATATAATGAATATTCTAGATATTAGATTTAAAATATTGTTTTCATGTTATCATGTAATATCAGTGGTCTGTCTTCTCATGGTTTTTAAGTTTCATAAGGAAAATAATCCCATTGAATATTGAAAATATTCAATCCCATGAATGAATAATCCCATTCATTTTCCCTTCACCTTTTGAATTAAATATTGAAAAATAATAAATGCATGATGCATTGTCGTTTATGTACTTTAAGAAACTGATGGAATTGTCTTCATTCTAAAATTGAGATTCTTGCCGTCTTGTACACGCTCCTGGAATTTAACATTTTAGGACTTTAAAATCATTTCCCCGGTAGAATTGCCAAAAGAAAGCTTAGGAGGTTAAAGTGTCAGGAGAAGATAGTACAAACTTAGTGAAGATAGGAGATTGGAGGTGGAAAGATCATTCCCTGAATTAGGAATGAGAAGGTAAGAATGTAAGCCCCAGCTTTCCCATTTGTTTTGCGTACCCTTGAGTGACTGACATGTTCTCTGTACTTACTGACACTACTATCAACTTCCTGAACCTCACAAGAGGATGAGAAAATATCTATAACCTCAAGAACCATGAAAACTATAAACTTCAAACTCTGAGTTAAAGAGGGCGAAAATTAGATGAGGCACTGAGGTAATCTAGTCTAAATGGTATCCAAATAACCTGAAAATTACCACTGTTCCGCCAATAAGTCCCCAGTTTACTATCAGGAGGTGACTAGGGAGAACAGACCACAGAATCTTTCAAAAATGAAATTGTTTAATGGAAAGTAATACAAATCCCTTTAGTTTTCAGTAACAGCATGAGTAATTGTATTGCTTCATCACATTTCTGTGTGTGCATGTGTGTGTGTGTGTGTGTGTGTTTATACCTTTTTAATGGCTTTGAAACTGATTAAATTCAAAATAAAGTGAGGAAAGAAATTATGTAAATCCCAACTCAAATTCACAAATAAATTACATTTTGTTTCTGAGACTGTGCCCTCCATTTCAGAGCAGCTTGAAGAAAAAAGGTTTCAGTATGAATAAACTTTGGTTTTAATGTCGTCAAACTATTTCATTTCCAAACAACCTAGCATGTGTTCTTGGAATCCAAATAAAATAGTACTTAGAAGTGTAATGGATTTTATATGCACTTCATGTGAAAATGTGCCATTATAGGATATACAAACACACATACACTTGCACACACACACAAAATCACAGTATGCTATGCTTTTTAAAATCAAGTCAACCTTGTTAATGTTGAATTCGAAACTCTTAATTTTATGGAGCTAAATATGTATATTTAGGCAATCAATGTTCTGAAGCAGCTGATTGGGATTTGTGACATTTCTGTTTAGAAAAATTATGTTAATTAAGATATACATTTTCAGCTTGCACATGTTAGAAAAAATGTGGGTGGCACCACATTTTGTTCATACTTGCTGACCAGAATTTCAAATAGTTTCTCAAATATGTAATGTTGATTTTCATAGCATTGATCAACAAGTCTATATTTCTGAATGATAGACGTATAGCTCATCGTCTGTTGGGAATTTGAGATCATATCCTACTTACCCTCCTGACTACTGAATTTTAATGGAACAATTAATAACGGTGTGAAATGAAGTATAAGTAAATTTACTGCTACGTTATGTGAGAGAGATTTATTCTCTGGACTATACTGTTAAGAAGTAGATTCAACTGTCAAATTATTTTGACTTATGTTTTATTCTTGGTTCTTATCAAGCCACGTATTTATTTCTTCTGGTTATATCAATAACTAATTACTTGTCATGTGCCACAGTAAATTAATAAGCCCTTAAGATATATTTTTCAATCAGAGAATTCCTTTATATTGCAATTATACAAAATCAATTGAACTGACACAAAGTGCAAGCAATCCAGTTTGTCCATCCCAATGAGATAATAATCAAGACCAATCTTGGTTCCTCTGGCAGAGATGCAGAACCTGATATTAGGGAGGAAGAAGAAAAGAAAAGGCAAAGCTCCTTATTTATCTGATAATGTTAAGAATTAAAGGGTGTGATAGTAAGCGGGTAAAGATTATACATATTACCCAGGAGGTCAAATAAATATGTGCCACTTCTGAATATAAATGAACCACAAGAAAAGAAAGAAAAGGGGGAGCATACCATTTTATTTAATACCAACAAGGAAGTTGCTTTTAATATAATCAAATTATTGCAATCAATTTATCTTCCTTTTTCAGTTACAAAAAGTTCAAGAGATTAATTAGCTAAAGGATAGAATGGGGGTTAAGAAAGTTAACTCTGTGGCCAAGGTCTTGGGGCTCAAATTCTGGCTCTACCACTGCTGACTCTATGCTCCAAGTGGTTTGTGTTCTTCAGTGTCCTCATCTGCAAATGAGTATCAATATGTATCTTATTGTTGTGAAGCTTAAAGAAATTATCCATACAAAGCTCTTAGGATAGCGTTTCACACAGAATTTGTGGCAATGGGTGTTAGCTGTTGTTATCCGGGATCTAAACCCTAATTTGTCTACATCCAGAGCCTTTGCTCTTTCAAACCATGATATCATATCTCAGAAGAATAGAAAGTGGTTTAAATGAAACAAGAAGTCACATTAGAAAAATCTCTATTACAGTACGTACTATATTGAATTGTAGTAAAATCTAAAAAATTACATTTAAATATATTTTTGAATTTTAAATGAGAGGTATAATAAGTGCAATCAGTGGAGTATGCACAAGTCATAATATTTGTGTAGAAGAGAAAATTAATTCTGCCTGGGAGAGGTCTTGGAATCTTAACAGGAAGGATAAAGCATGAGCTATGCCTGAAGGACAAGTATGAATTTGCCACGATTATGATGCAAAGAAGGATGTTTCAATCAGAAGAAAAAGGGAGACAAAAGTCACAGAGGGTCAAGTAGAATGTGGTATGGGGGAATGGCAAGTGTTTCAGTACTGATTGAGCAGAAGAGTCTGGAGAGAGCTGGGGCTAGATTACTAAGGGTCTTTTTCATCATGCTAAGATATTTGACCGTTATTTTTAGGACAACGGCAAGTCTTAACAAAAATTTGCGTTTAGGAAGTTCTCACTGGGAGTTGGAAAAAGCATGGGCGGAGGGGTACCAGAGACAGAGAGACTCTGGGAGTCCTTTGCCATGATCCGCGAATGATGAGGATTTGAACAGAAGCTTTGGTAGTAGTCAATTTGCAAAATATCTTATTTAATGTTAGAGAGTGCATGTTTTTCTCTTTCTGAGCAGCCAGTATAGGTAACTGCTAAACAAAATGCTTATTCCTTTTTAAGATGCGATGCATAGTTTGATGTTAACAAAAAACAAAATACTTACAATTCATCCTATGATCAAAGATCCCAGGTGGTTGTCAACATTGAGAGTTTTGTGGATTACAGTATAACAGTCATTCGAAAGATTTTCTTGGCTAGAGCAGATGGTGAAAAGCATGATGCAGTGGAAGGACAAGCTCTCATCTATAGGACTTTAGAGTTGGGGGTGGGATATGAGGCGCACACATGTGGTGCTAATCACCAATCTGTGTGAGAGATACTGACACAGTAGAAATTTCCAGACTTTGAAGGATAAAGAGTCTTTATGGAATGGGATTATCACAAAATGAAAGCTAGGGTCGTAATTTAGGCAAACAGAAAGATTTTGATAGTTGAAGAAGGGAAAGAACTTACCAGCCCTGGAAAATGGTGCTTGCAATGAGAAATTAGAATGCACAAATTATATGCAAAAGTAGTTTTTCAGTTCTGGTTAGAAGTGAATGAAGACGATTAGAAAGGTGAGTCAAGACTAAACCTATTTTAGTATTCATAATGCAGGTTGAGGGTTATACTTTAGGCATTTAGGAAGCCGTTGGCAGGGTTTCAGAGGACAATACTATGACGAAAGTAACACCTCACATTTATTAGCTGCTTCCTTCGTATGAGGCACTGTTGTAATCACATTACCATATGTTTTCTCTCATTTAACTTGCATTGCAACCTCCTGAGGTAGGGACTAGTATTGTCAGCTTTATTTTACAGATGAGGAAACTGAGGTACAAAGAGGTAAAGTGACTTGTCTGTAGATGCACAGCTAAGAAGAGGAGGCACCAAGAATCAGGCCCAAACCATCAGACTTTAGAGGCTGCTTTCTTACCTCTTTTGCTATCATGGCAGATTTTCTTCTTATGCCAGTGTATTAAGAGGGTTAGAGGACTAGAGATAGGGGCCAATTAAAGGGGTGAAAAAAAAGGAGTATGGTGGTGACGAAAATAGAAAGTAAAGGAAGATGAAATAGAAAATATGAAGGGGGAAATTGGCAGGCATTAAATGGAAAGTGACTGAAATGGCCATCCTGAGTGACAGAGGAAAGGGTACTGTATAGTATTCAGACAGTCATATCACAAATTGGCAATCCCAAAATAGCATTGGAGGCTAAGTGGTCTGAGAATAAAGTCTATTTTCACTGACAGTGATGAACCATTCATGTTGGGAAGAATATGAGAAAGGAGACTTTACTGGCCCTATGGTCTGTGACTTTTTTGAGTAATTAATGAATTTTATTTTTCAGAATTTAATACTTGATTGAATTTTTTTGATTTGTAAGTTGGTTCCCCTACTGTGAGGGCATGAATACAAGGACTTTTCCTACTCCAGGATGAACCAAATTTGTTAGGTAGTCAGTCATCTCATTTTTATGATCTACCGCGTACCAGGTTTTGTGTTCAGCAAAGAATAAGACCAACTGAATCTCTGAGTCAATAAAATGTTAAAGGTACTCTAGGTAAGAATGCTTGGTATACTAGGGGGCTTATAAAAAGATGTAGTGGATATTGCCTCAGGGGCGAGAAAAGATGGCTTCAGGGAAGTATTTTAGTATGTCTTAAAAATCAAGACAAAGTGACTGGGGAGACCAGGCATGGAGACATGAGGACATTGTTTAGTGTGATAGAAACACGGCTTACAAATGCAAGCATACTGTACCAATTAGGTTAAAACTGTAATAGTTGAGCAGAGACATAAAACCAAAAAAAAAAAAAAAATAGAAGCCAGATATTTCCATTTGGTTTGAGTCACTTAAGCAAAGTCAAACTTGCTTAAATTAGTGTGGATTAGGAGTAAGAAACTACAAGCCTGGCAACTGCCTTTGATTCATGTACATTTTTTAGACACTCTCGATTTTTATTCAGAAATCCTTGGGTCTAGTTATTACTAGGGTGCCCAACCTTGTTCCTATCTCAGACCAGGCATAGCATGCACAGGCTTCCCTGTGCACAGTTATATCTGAGCATGCAAATGACTCATGCACCTGGTGGGCCTTCCTAAGGTGTCACTTTCCAGTCACAGTAACTCATTGACACCTATTTCAAGAGAGTCTAATGGCATTCTTTATTAGAGATGAGAATGTGTTTCTTGAAAATAGTCAACAGTTCAAAAATTTTTCTTACTCAAAATGACATTCCTTTACAATTAGTACTTTTCTTTTTTGGGTTTTCACACAGGTGATGACAACCCTATGTCAGATAGAATTTCTAAAAGGAAGTGCTACTGGTATTCTCTAAAATCTAGTCTAAATCTTAAAACAAAAATGCATATCCATAACTATAGTGATATATAAGTGATCCTTTGGGAAAGGATGATTAAATATTAGATTGTCTGGAGAAAAAAAGAAAGAAAAACCAAAATATTTCTTCAGGTCTAGATAGAAAAACAGCAATTTCCAGACTCACACTTATACTAGGGAAAGTTGATCCTAGCCTTGCTCTGGAAGAACTGTCTTCTGACCTTTGAAAAGGTTGAATCTCAGGTACAGAATAAATACATACCTTTTCACACATAGGGTGGTTGAACAGAGAACACCAGCATATTCAAAATGCCTATTTGTGGCAAATCAGTTTTTTATTTTATATTTCCTAAACAATTCAGATCACTGTTTCTCTGTCAAAATATCTGCTGGGAAGAAGCATGCCCCCATACAATTAATGCTACCTTTAATAATCTGTTAGGAAATCTTCATGTGTTAAACTCAGTGATTTCCAATTATTATAGCATTGCCCATATTATTTTATTTTTTTAACATTGCTTCTTTCTCATGAAATACACCCAGATATGTGTCTCCTATAAATATGTCTCTTATAAATATGGTGAGAGTTGTTTTTTTTTTAATTGAGAAGAATTAAATGTAATATTGCTCTGAGAATTTCAATGCCTTTCTTACACAGTTGATACTGCCCTCAGATAAAGGGAAAGCACATCTGGAGTCAAAGTCATGTGACATGGAGTCCTGCTGCAAAACCCAGCCATCTACCCCTAACCCGGCAGTTCCTCCCCAGTTTCAAGTGTGTCAGTTCAAAGGCTGGGGATTCAGCAGGGTCCCCTGCCAGCTGGGGACCAAAGAATAGCATCCACTGGACTAGAATTATTGTTCTTATTATCTTAGCATACTCTTACCAAAGTTATTATGTTACAAGAGTTTGTGATTAAACAAAGCAAAAACAAAACTTTTTCAAGAACAAGATCACGCAAAGATTTCACAAACAACTGTGCAGTTAAATTTCTATTCAGATGAAGAATAGAACTATCTGAGCACATTGGATTGCCTCTTAACCAGACTCCTGTCAGGGATTCCAGGCCAGATCAGATTCTTGGCATCAACTGGAATGGGTGTTATTCTGACAAACTGGCTCAAGAGGAAGCAAAATTGAAGGATTTTTTTTTTTACTCTTTGAAACATAAACATTTGAATGGCATTGTAAGCCAAAATATAAAAGGATATTTGGACTATATACATAGTCATATATATATATATATATATATATATATATATATATATATGCCTCCATACAATTATGGGGGTATATATATATATACAGAGAGAGAGAGAGAGAGAGACTCAATTTACTGAAAAAAAGAAGTACCTAAATGTGAACCCTGGCAAACATGTTCAACATTCACAGATATTTATTGAGCACCTTGTCAGTGCCTGACTTTGCTCTAGATTCTTCTAATTATCTCTAAACAGAATATGTGAAAACATCAGTCCTCCTTGAGCTTATACTTGAGTGGGATGTAATAGACGGAGGTGTAAATGATACTCTGTGTTAGAAGATAAGTACTGTGGAGAAAAATAAATCAAGGAACAGGGATAAAGAATGTCTAGTGAGGGTTGAAATAGGTAGGGAAGAAGACATTCAGAGAAGGTGACATTTGAGTAAAGATTAAAAGTAGGAGAGGGAGTGAGCCATGTGGAGATGGAGGCATATGCATTCTATACAGAGACAATAGCGAGTACAAAGGTCTTGAGGCAGAAAGAAGCCTGAGCTATTTCCAGGATCAGTGAGGAGGCCAGTGTTGCTGTGTGAGGTAGCAACTGAATCAGAGAGGGTAGAGGCGGATCCTAACTGCTGCTTTGGCTTTTATTCTGAGTGAGACAAGGAGTGATTGAAGGTTATGAGCAGAGAAGTTACATTATCTGACTTAAGTTTTAACAAGTTTACTCTCGCTTGTGTGGTAGAATATTTTTAGAGAACTAGTGAGAAGTCTCACAATTAAAATGTTCTAACTTTTAAAAATGTCTTTTGTACAGCTCATATAATTCACTTGTTAAATGTTATGTACTTCCTAGGTGTTGAGTGCATATTTACTTGCCTTTTTACTAAATGTGGCCAAAAAAAAACCCCAGCTGTAAATGTATATTTGTTTCTTCTCCTTTAATGCCACTCAGCTGTTACATAACTGGAAGTGTTTCTTCCCTATTGGGTATAACATTACAACTCTTAATAATAATCCTCAGCTCTGTAGAGGCCTAATCTCAATTGTCTTGCACATAGTCCAGGCTCAACCTTACTGCATATCCTGCTTAGAACGCCTTCCCACACGCCCTTCAAAGCCAGCTCAGTTACCAAATGCTTTCACCAATCGATTCCATTGCTGTTAACCCATTTTCAAAATCCTCACGCCCAGAATGTGCATCACTGAGTTTTAGCATCTATTTGTGTATTGTATTGTGTTTTTGGACAGTTCGTGTGTTTGCTTTTTCTATCTAACTAGGGACCTTGTGAAAAACTGAGCCCATGTCTTCCACATTGAGCACAGATCTAAGGTCACAACAGATGCTCAATGAGTACCTGATGGTTGGTTGTTTGACCCTTCAACCCATTTCTGTCAATACCAGTAACAGTGAGAGTAGGCTATTCAAGTCAGGTTTTCATTGAAGGAATGTCATTGGGAAGTGCAAGGGAATGGGAAGGCAGGTGAGGAAGCCCCTCTAATTTTCACTTCGTGTTCAGGGGTGCTGAGATCACTTTTCCCTGTCCTCGGTGCTGAAAAAGTTACTTGCAGAATTCACCTATGCTTTCCTTGCTATTCAGATAAAACAGCAGTTTTTTATGTGTCTCTTCAGCAGCTATAACTTCAGTTTTTGTTTTGCCTCTTTGTTTCTTTGTCACACTGAACTTTTGTTGGTAGCATCCACTGCAAATATGTAAAGTTCTCGCTGAAAAGCATTTTTGGTTATGTACAGTTGATCATTGAACACCATAGGCTTGAACTGCTGGGGCCTACTTATCCGCACATTTTCTTTTTTTAATTTTTTTTTAACGTTTATTTATTTTTGAGACAGAGAGAGACAGAGCATGAACAGGGGAGGGGCAGAGAGAGAGGGAGACACAGAATCTGAAACGGGCTCCAGGCTCTGAGCTGTCAGCACAGAGCCTGACGCGGGGCTCGAACTCACGGACTGCGAGATCGTGACCTGAGCCAAAGTCGGCCACCCAACCGACTGAGCCACCCAGGCGCCCCTGTTATTTTCTTAATAGTTTTTCTCTATATTTATTGTAAAAATACAGAATGAAACATGTATAACATACAAAATATGTGTTAATTGACTGTTTATGTTGTCAGTAAGGCTTCCAGTCAAGGCTATTAGTAAAGTTTGGAGGGAGTCAAGAGCTAAATGCAGGTTTTTAACTATGCAGGGAGTTGGCGCTTCTAGCCGCCATGTTGTTCAAAGGTCAACTGTATCTTAACAAATTATAAAAATCAGTTGATTGATTGATAGTAGGAAATAATCAAATGTTTCATTTTGGAGTTCATATATGATATTATTGATAGATTCCTAACCATGAAAGACACACATTCAAAAGAGTGAATATACACTACATTTCTATCATTTGTGTGTAAGATCAAAGTATACTAAGGAACAGAATATATTTTCCAATATAGCCCTGGTCAGGTATATATCAATTTGAGTTTCAGTAAAAACACATATTTGATATTTTAACAATAAATGACTCAAATTGGCTTTGTAAATGGATGTCAGTTATAAGGCTCAGTTGTAGGGACAATGATTAATAATGCATTTGTCAAGGCTTTTTACATTTTGCTACCAGAAACAACCATTTGTTTTCATTGAAATGTTTCACTTTCATTAAAAACAGGAGTGATTATAAATGAAAATGAATGTACTATTGAATTTCACACCTTACATTGCTTTCTAGTAATAGAAGTTAATTTCTCTCTGAGTTTTCTTTAAATGAGAGGCAATTTCATAGTCTAGATTAAAAAAAAAAAAAAAAAACTCCTAATGTAGCTACCTTGACCTGGAGAGCATACTAAAATGAGGCACATCTCTTAAATGGGGATAAAATAACCAAATTTATCCACTGCCTCTATATTCAGACATTTTCTCTATCATTGAAATAGTAAGGGAAAGTAAGTAGGTTGAAAGAAGCCTCATTTAGATCCCATAATGTATGCTTGAAAATGCACATGTGCGCCATTTTCTTGTTAAAGAGCTAAGATATTTGCTGATAATATAATTCAGCTTCTTAGTCCATTAACATTTAATGTTTCAATTTTGTGAATAAATGTTGGGAGAAATTATTTTTAGATGTCAATGTTTTACTCATAAAATCAATGGCTGATTTCCATGTATTTCTAAGAGGAAGAAAGAATTCTGTTATTCTATATTAACTCAGAAAAAGCTTGTGAAGAATTATTGGTTTTTTAAAAATATTGGCATTTAAATTAATCACTACCATCTTTTTCCATGTTACCTGACTAATGATCTTTGCTGTGTACTTCAGGCATGAACTTCTAGAAGAAGCTCGGAGGAAGGGATTACCTTTTGCTCAGTGGGATGGGCCCACTGTCGTTGCATGGCTGGAGGTAAGAGAATTAAACCAGAAAGCTCTTAAATCAATGACTTCAATTTGATAGTTTTTCTAGAAACAGGTGAAGATGGGTTCCTGAAGTCACAGCTTTCCACTAGCCTGGAGTAACTTATAGAGGGAATATTTGCTTTATCCAGGGGGCTGTGAGCATTGTTGTGATGCATTCTTGTGATTGTGGCCGAAGGAAGCACCCAGTAGGATAAAAGGAAGTTGCTCTAAATTTCACTGTCTTCATCTTTAGAAGAAGGGAAGGCAGGTATTGAGCCACATTTCTCATGTTGCAAGAAAACATCTGCCCTAGTCTATCAGTCTAGAGTTCTTTCTCATCAGCAGGTTACAAACAAGACCCATCTCTATATTCAACATGTTATCCGTGATATCACTGTCACCTATTTGTGCAGAGAGCCATTTCTTTGCCTGTAAAATGATTCCTGAACCTAATTCTCTAACGCCCAGAGGCCAGCTAGGTTTAGACACTTGGAATTAAGCAAGAGAATACTTATCCCCTTGTTCTCTTCTGGGTCTAAATTGAATGTAATTCAGCATTTTCTATGTAACACGGGGGCCAGGAAAAATAAAAACAGTACCTGAGCACAGTGGAGGCCAGTAGAAGCAGACTGCAACAGTGAAAGAAACGCATTTGACTACAAAGGACCAGTTCATACCACTTACTAGTAGTGTTCACTTGCCTGTTCCATTCAGTCCTCTAATGTGGGCTGCCGGCAGCTACCAGGATATGCCAATGTCGGGGCAAAGAAGAAAATATGCTTTCCTTGCCTGGCAAAGACAATTCGAACGCATTGTTTTAACTGGTTGGGGATTATAAAATCACTCACTTTCATATCATATCCAGGGCTAACAAATAATCAATGATGAAACGTTAAAACCCTTTTTTAGTTTAAAAAACAGCCTTTAATAGATAGATGTAATAATATGCTTTGCCTTTTCCTTCCTTGGACTGAGTAAAAGAGGCCTATGTCTTGCTTTATTTTATTCTCTCGCAGCAGTCAGGGAATTTTTAGCATATTAATGATCAGAACTGCTTCTTCCAAACGTGCCTTTAAAATTACTATACTTTAAAAATCAATTATGAGTCAAAATGCTTAAGAAAACACACCTCGAAATTAATAGCAGCTCTTTGTTCAGTGTCACTCCAGTGAAATGAGCTGCAGTGACAGAGAGTTAGCTCCTATTTTGGCAAATGATGAACAAACCCTTAGATAAAAAAAGAAAAAAAAAAGATTTACTGACATTAAGGGGCTAGGAAATGACAGGCAGTGAAGTTTTGTGCTAATTAAACCTATCCTGAGCACACAGAAATTGCTCATAATGTGCTTCCTAATGTGACTCAAATTGTAAAATGGAATAAACAAGATGAATGAGTGGGGTGATCCAGTGAATGAGAGCTCTTAACTCTCACCTCCTTTAGCACCTCCTCATGTGCACAGTCTGCTCAGAATGATGAGCAGAAGGAAGTCTGATGCTTCACACACCATTTATCACACCAAAACCTTTTTGAAAGTCTAATTAGAGTTGATACTGATAACAATGTATTGGCAAGCATTTGGGTAATATTACTCAGTATGGGAATAAAAATATCTTTAAAAAGAGGGAGTGAAAAATCGTTAGGGTCCAGCGAAGGTATGTTTAGATCTTTAATTATTTTTGAACAAGTTGAGTTGATGAACTAAGACATTAAGTCCCATCTTCCATCAGTGGTACCTAATGGTACTTAATGGTACCTGTCAAGGTAAGGCCAATTCCTTGTGTCTCACCTGCTGGAAGACAGTATGAACTATTCAGTCATGTGCCCTACTTAGTTCCCCTCTCTCCTGTCTTTTACCTCAGTCACAGCCCAGGCCACAATGACTCAAAGTTGGCTTTTGGTTTGTTTGTTTGTCTCCCCTATAGAAACAAGTAGCCTTCTAATATGACAGAATTTTTTAAATAGAAGGATGTCTAGGTTAGTCCCCTATTACCATGTAACAAATTACACCAAAACTCAGCATTTATTTTCCTCATAGCTTCTGTGGGTCAGGAGTTTGGCTTAGCTTGGGGCTTTGATCAAAGTCTTTCACAAGGCTGCATCCAAGGTGTCAGCCAGGGTGGCAGGCATCTCAAGGCTCAACGTGGGGAGAATCCACTTCCAAGCTGACTCCTGTTTTCACAGTCATGATTGGGTTCCTTGCCAGTGGTTGGCTAGAAACATCTGTTCCTTGTCATGTGGGCATCTTCACAGGGCTGTGCACAACATGGCAGCTGGATTCCCCAAGCTAGAGCTCTGAGAGGAGGGAAGTAGAGAGGACTAGCAGGAGTGAAGCCAGAGTCTCTTTGTAACCTAATCTGGAAAGTGGCATCCTGTCATTTTCATAATCCATTAGATATAAGTCACTGATTTCAGCCCAAACTGAAAAGCAAAGAATTACACAAAGGCAGAAATGTCAGCAGGGGCCCCCGGGTGGCTTAGTTGGTTAAGCGTCCGACTCTTGATTTCGGTTCAGGTCATGATCTCACGGTTCATGGGATCAAGTCCCATGTGGGGCTCTGCGCTGACAGTGCAGAGCCTGCTTGGGATTCTCTCTCTACCTCTCTCTGTGCCCCTCCCCCCACTGGTGTGCTCTCATTCTCTCTCTCTCTCTCTCTCTCTCTCTCTCTCTCTCTCTCAAAATAAAAATAAACATTTTTTTAAAAAACCTTAAAAAGAAAAAGCAATATCAGGAAGAGGAAATCCCAAAGATCCTCTTAGAAGCTGCCTACCAAAACGCCCTGGAAATAATACAGCTGAATTTCTTTGTTTTACAAATGAGGAAAGTAAAACTGAGGCTTAGAGAAGTTACATGACTCACCAGTGACACTGAAGGAATTAGAGCCCAGCCTTCCAGTCCAGAGCTCTTGGCGTTGACTTTGCTGGCTTATACCTTTTCTTCTTTCTCTTATTGTCACTCTTCTTACTCATGTTCTCTCCCTTTTGCTCAGTCTATTCACGCCAACAAATAAAATAGTCCAAAAAATCAATATTTTGGACACTTAAAGACCAAGATTTAAACTGCTTACTCGCATGTGCCTTGCTTCTTACTCCTATCTAGTGATGGTGGGGAGGGAGAATGGAGAGAATATTCCATTTTTAAGTGTGTGTAATTCAAATGCTGCAACACAATCCATGTGAGTTGGCATTCACCCAGTGCTTAAGGTGTGTGCAGACACTGTGCTGTGCTCCTTGCACTACTGATTCGATTGTCTTTCAAGAGCATCTTAGCAAAGTTGAAAAATTGGAATCCCTAATTTCTAATGCATTATTCATTTAGTTACTCTCTTTGCCTAAAGTTTTCCAGATGTTTATAGCTTTAGCCTCTTCCTTTAGCACATCATTTTGTTCTCCAAAACTTTGTTCGTGCAGGATATCAAATTAAGTTCACACAACTATCACATGAGAAAGGAGTCTAGCTACATGCAATACAGGCTTCAGTCTCTTTCCAGGGCAGCTGGATTTCTTTGCACTCAGAATTCCGAAGGAGAATTGTAAATTGAAACCACGCATTAAACAAACGTCGATTGAGTCTTCACCAAATGCAGCTTGTGGCTGTTCTTGCCCTTAAACCCACGGGGGGGGGGGGGGGGAGGGGCAGGGCTGGATTTGGTGATGTGCACCTATTATGTATAGCCTAATAGTATAAATTAGTTGTATAAATTAGTATAAATTAGTATAAATAGTAAATATTTATAAATTTTTATAAATTTTAATTAAAAATATAATTAAAAATATAATTAAAAAAATTATAAATAGTAAATATTATAAATTTATAAATAGTATAAATTAGTATAAATAGTAAATATAAATAGTAAAAATTAGTATAAATTAGTATAAAATAGTATAAATTAGTATAAAATAGTATAAATTGGACACCCTGGAGACTCGATTTCAAATCTTCCTTTCCATCACTGCCTAGCTGATATTTTTAAATGGCTTAATGTCTCTGTGGCTCTATGTCACCTGGGGGAAATAATAATAGCATCTATATTTTGGGGTGTGGGCAACAAAACAGTTCACACATGTAAGGCACTTAGGAAAATGCCTGGCACATAAGACACTAAACTGTGTAACTATTGGAATAACCTGTGTATGTATTTGTTCCCTATCCAACAGCTCTGGTTGGGAATGCCCGCTTGGTATGTAGCAGCCTGCCGAGCCAACGTGAAAAGTGGTGCCATCATGTCTGCTTTATCAGACACTGAGATCCAGAGAGAAATTGGAATCAGCAATCCCCTGCATCGCTTAAAGCTGCGATTAGCAATCCAGGAGATGGTTTCCCTAACGAGTCCTTCAGCTCCTCCGACATCCCGAACTGTGAGTCAAGCTGAGCTCCTTCCCTCTCCCAGTGCTGGGCAAGTAGCAGCCTCTCTAAGTCCATAGAGCGAGACTGTGGCAGCACACATTTCAATGTCAGCATGAATTATTCTGAAGAGATTTCACTTGCTCTTCATTAACCTTGCTGCTACTTTTAATAGGTTTTCAAGTGAGGAGCTGTGATTCCTATCAGACTTGAAGGCTGAAACCAAGATAGGCTTTTGAGCTAGTCTCTAACGGAAGTCTAGGTTTTTCTCCCAGGCAAGAAGACCCCAATTTTACTCTTTTTTAGGATGTTCCCCTTTTTAAAAAAATGCAGCATCCATTATCTCAGGAGATGAGTTGTTGGCGCGTTAGTGCTTTTGGAAGATACAGTGCTTAGCTTAAGCAGTTTCCATAATTTTGAAAGTATGCACATGTTTGATATTTTATAGATACCGAGTGGAATACCTTCCTTCAAATTCTATTTGTTTCTCATTTATAAATCCCTATTCTTCTGTAATTTTGTTCCTATCCTAATGTTAGGAAAGAACAAAATGTCTAAAAAATGCATGCCAAATGACAAATTCATATAGGAAGAACAACTCCAAATAATATTCATTCTTTCTTTAGTCCATTTCTGAATTATATCTTTTGCTGATAAAGGATATGATTTCTGATGTTAACTGAATTTCTCTGATCTCAAAGAAATTGGGAAATTTGTTATTCTTAATGCAGAATAATAAAATATGGAAGAATGAGGGAAATTTGAGTAGCAAGTAAGAGAAAAGTGGTATTACTTTATTGCAATTTTCAGGAACAAAACTAACTTGAGTTTACTTTTTCTATGTGGTCTTAAACAGCTTTAAAGAACTAGCTTCATGTTTATTGTATCTATCTTTACATTCCTTCCCAGTATTCCAGATTCTAATGCCAGAAATACCAGGTCACCTTTAAAAAGGTTTTATCTTTCTTGTATAATTCCATTTTAACTTCTTTCTAAATAAGATGTAGAAAAAAATCTATAATTTAACAAACTCTTATGTATAACATTATTTTTAAATGTAAATAATGTTGTATACTATAGCTAAAATACTACTCAAACTAAAAAATAATACAGAATATGTTTAAAATAAAAGCTGAGTAGGCCATTAAAATAGGTATTGTAAGCTGAATTCAGATCTGATAGAGTTTCCTGCGTAATTTCCAACTGACAGAGAAGCATCACAACTGGCTTATATCAGCACTCTTTTCCTAAGAGCAAATGCATGCATAATTGCTAAAAATGCAAAATTAAGAACATTTGAAGTCACAATTTCAAGATGAAAAGTAGCATATGCTTTATATTTTTATTTAGCATCCTAATCCATTTATTTCTTACTGGAAAATAGAATAATTGAGCACTGTTTTTCTAAAAATGTCTAAGTGAACTTAAGAAATTTAAATCACAAACTATTAAAAGTAAAAGCATATTCAGTTGTTTAAAGGACAGTCAAATGTGAAGAGAATTTATGAGATTTCACGATCTAGCCTCAACTTCACCTCCTCAGGTCAGGACCCCAGCGACACAGAACTAATTTCACTTTGCTAAACTTTTATGCTCTTGGGTAATTATGAGCTTTTGTAGTTGCTCTGTGCTGTGACTGAAACATTTTCCCCACTCCAGGATCACTGTCCTTCCCCAACTCATCCTTCATTGAATGAATCTTGAATGTTTTTCCTTGAGAAATCTTTCACCAGACGCCAAAATCTGGTTTGCTTCCCTTCCCGAATTACTACTCTGTATGCTTACAAAAGCCATTTTATAATTTTCTCTTCTTAATTTATCCTGTGCTAAGCCAACCAAAGATATTATCAGTTTTCCATAGTCCCCAAGCCTTAATTCAGTGCCTGGAAAATTGTAGAGAGTGGTCAGTAAAATTCATCTTAAAAGTGGTGATTGTATAAGTCGCTCTACCAACCATTACAGAGGATATAAAATATCCTGACTTCAGAAAGGATAACTATGGTAAAGAAGGTGAGCCTTGTTCACCACTAGATTAAGTAGGAGATGATATAGTTTAATTCCTCAGTGTTAGGTAGAAGCAAAGAGTTGTGGAATTCCAAAGAAGGAGAAACCATTTCTGGCCTAATAATAAGGCTTCAAAGAGGATTTAACATTTCAAAGACAGGTAATATATTATTAATTATTAAAAATTATTTTTTTCAATATTCACTTTTGGACAGATTAACTTTCAGTCTATTTTCTTCATCTGTTTATATGAAATATGAATTATTTCATATCATATTTTATATTTTTCTTTTTAAAACTTCATAATATAGCATGAGCATTTTCCTCACTTTATTAAATATGCAATTGTAATATCATGTTTAATTGCTGAATAACTGCTTCATGGAAATACCATAACATATTTAACCAAATCCCTAATGTTGGACATCTTGCCTATTTGACAATTTTCATTGTTATTCACAATACCGTAGTGGATACACATGAAGTTATATTGTTGCATAAACTCATTACTTCCATAGCAATATTTGTATATAGGGTTTTTATATTCTTACTACTTTTCAATCTTAATTGTTAAATTATATTGGGTAGCCTTTTCTTCATCCTTTCATCAGCATTATCATGCTGCTTAAATTTATATTTTTAAAAATGCTACTACTGTTAAAATTTTTTCATATGCTTATTGATTTGGTATTTAAATGAATTACCTGTTAGTAATCTCTTCAATTTTTCTAAAGAATTCTAGGACTATACCTCTTTTTATTAATGTGTAAAAATTCTTTATTCAGAGAGGATATATATGCCCTTTACCAAATATTAATACAAATTACATAAAAGATAAGTTGTATCTATTTGTCTTAAAAATGATCTACTGAGTAGGTTTTCTTCCTTTTACTCCACCTATATGGAAGTATTTATTCATTTTCTAATATATTTTAAATACTATTTGCTTTGCAAAAAAGGTGATTATAAATTGTTATTAATGAATACACCATATAAAGTGAAGACTAAAGTCATCACATAAAATTATACATTAGGATTCACATTTTAAAAACATAAAAAAGCAGGTTGTCTTTTTTTTTTTTTTTTTTTTTTTTTTTAAAGGAAATGGTGTTATGTCTCCCAGAACACTGTGACTAGTTCAGGTCATACAGGTGTTTCTGTGTGTTTAGGTTTGGGTTTGAGTTCCTCAGTCAGGTGTATCTTGCTTATTTCCTCAAATTCTTAAGAGAAAAAGACCAATTACTTCACTTGGGTTTTTTTTTTTTTATTTTCTACCCAAAAAGAAATTCTAATTCTGCCTCCTTTCTTGTCTACATGAAATGGGCTGAACCGCCAAAAGGAAAATCTAATGTTCACATTTATTATTTTCTTGGGCCAACCCTCATCTTCCAGCTTTCTGTTTCTTCTTCTCAGCTGCTGTTACAATGGAAGGTCTCTTACCTCATAGAATAGGGATGGAGATATCAGTCCAATGAAATATATGGTTATAGGGGGATGTCATAAAGAATAAGTACATGCTTTAAATACTTTATCTTTGATAAAATATGTAAATATTCAGGCACTTGCAAATTTAGATGAAACACTTGGGACTTTCCTTTGAGTACAATTCCAGTGCCTGGAGTTTGACATTATCTTTCTTTTATAACTTCCATCTATAAAACACCTTCAGTTTTTCTAGTTTGAGTGTCTTTTTAATGTGATAACTTTAAGATACTTAAAAAGCTCTGTTGGAGTGCAAGATTCTCCTGAACATTTACAGTTTTTTCCCCCAGACTGATTAAGTTGTATCTCGTTGATAGCAATGTGTTAAGGTTTGCTTATACTGGTCTTTCCAAATAATTCAACTTAGTGTTCATACATGAGCCAAATTCATTTTTGTTTTATGTAGTATATATTTCAATTGCCTAATTAAAAAATAGTGCAGAAAAAAAAATAGTGCAGTAGAAATAAATAGGTTTGGGAACATAGAATTCAGCAAATCTGAGCAGGAATGTAAGGCATAAAATAGGAATCAGTCGGTATAATGTACAGGAGAAACAGCATTTATTAAATGAAAGACTTACTTGAGTGGAGATTGCTTAACAAAATTGCTAATGACTGTAGTATTTTTCTAAAGAAATTGTGGTAATATCCGACATCATTGGATGTCTAAGTGTCACATGCTGTTTACATGTAATAACTCATATAAGCCCAAACCTATGAGATAAGTACTTTTATCACATCTGTTTTATAGATGGGAAGAACTGATATACAGAGAGGTTAAGTGAATTGTCTAAGGTCAAGCTGCTGTGTGGTTTACCCAAGTTTATGCTGCTAATAATAAGTACACACTCCTTCCTGCACTCTGTTTTCTTCTCTTTTACAGCAGTCTTCCAGCCTGCTTTGGTTCCTCCTTTCTTTATTAGTAACCTCATAATAAAGTGAGGGATCAGTGTGCAAATACTAGTCTTATTATAATGAGAAGTATTTATCTTCTCATACTGAGAAACATAAATTCAGATAAGGGAGACATGTGAATCTAGGCCATTTTGGTTGTAAAAAGTAAATTTCAAGCTTATTTACTTTGTAACTCAATTATAAAGTAGAAAAATACTGCAAAATGACCTAGGAAGTAACAGAAGTTACTACCAGGCAGGTAAGGTTTAGGATCATTCTGAGGTCTGACTGCTTTACTTATTTTATATTTCTGACGGCAAGAGAATTAATTATTTTCCCACAATTAATTTTCATGATTTATCCTTTAAACTCATTTTAATGTTTATTTTCTTGTCGTAAATCTCTCCTGAATGATTTAATTAGGTAAGTGCTTTAATACTGAACATCCTTTAGGAATTTTCCTCCCAGTTCTCATTTGATAATACTATATCCATATTCTACTCTAGTTGGACAAAGGTGAGGCAATCGAGGCATGTCAAACACAAAACTGAGGGAGGCACGCACTGTCGGGTATGACCTTGCATTTGCACTGCCAGGAAAGTGAGAGCATCCTTGAATGGAGTTCCCTTGGCATCCCATCCACCTTATCCTAGTCTCAGGCCTGTATCAGAATTTGCAATATCATAGCTTAAACTTTTCAATATTTTTTTTTCTAGGATGAAGTATATTTTTAGCCCACTTACCAGATGTTGAATCTAAAATTTAGAGAGGTTAGGGAAAGTCCTAGGGTAGTTATTAAAAAGTGGCATAGTAGACCTCAAGCCTCTTGATTATAATTTAGTAAATTTTCAGATAGTTGAAATTTTAGAAATCACCTTTTAGATGCAGACTATGAACCACACACACACACACACACACACACACACACACACACACAAATGACTACAGATTTGCATTCTCCAGCTAAGATATTAGGGGCTACAGCATGGACTGCCAAGGAATGAGTAATTCTCAACGGTTCTCAGAGAGCCACACCCAAATTACATGATCCGTGTCCTTTCTGCTTTTCCAAGCTATTTTTTCACACTCTTTATCTTTGGCCCCCAACACAGTATCCTCTGTCCTTTGGCTGCTCAAAGTCTCCCACTCCAGCTCTTATCTAAGATGCACTCTTCACTGAAATGCTTCTGCTCAGAAGCACCACTTTATGACTCACCCAGGTGAAAGCTTCATACCTTTAACTGGTGCTGAAGAGAAAGGAATCTGAATACTTGGCCCTCTGTGCATGGGCTTGCTTGTAAAATCGACTTGTTGAAACCTACACTAATGTCTAAATGTTTGGGTTGTGCAGAAGCTATTTTGTGAGTTCCTTCACCAGATTCTGGAGCGGGCAGTGCGCCTCACAAGTAAAACTTGAAGATCAAAGGAGAACGACTAACATACAACTTAGGAAAGGTTGCCAACCATACTTTAGAAGATTGCCCTGCATATATACTTACTTTGCATGTAAAGCTAAAGATAAAACCAATGGCTTCCATCATCTTGCCTATTCCACAATATGATGATAAACTGGTAAATATACACTTTAAGATAAACCGTGAAAGAGATTATACAGGTATGAATTCCAGTATGAGATAATACTGGTCAAGTTTCTTGTAGAAGGAGGAAGCTCTTAATTATTTGGATTCACAGTTAAGATAGAAGCTACAGAAATCATTGTAAAAGGAGACTGGCTTAAATGAATTTCCTCTCAGGTACTTACCACCTGAGAGCAAATTCATTTAAAATAGCTCATTTTGAACAAACAGCACAGCCACTTAGGCAAAGCACTGTGGTCACTGGGTATAAAGGGCATGTGACACATGAATATGACACATGAGTTTTTAGTACAGTACACTCCTCACACACAAAGTTAATAAAAGCTTTTTATTCCAAGTGATTTAATGATTCATACACTCATGTGCCTCTTTGTTTATAATGAGCACCATTCCCAAAAGCTGGGAGTAGAGGGGAGGGGCTCTTAGTAACATGGATGCCCTCTGTATTCTAAATACAGTTTATAGGTGTGCATAGTTTTATCTTATAGGGGAAAAATTCAGATATACTCTATATTCCAAAATGGTAGGAAAGTGAGAGTTTTTTTTACCATACAAATCTTGCACATATGATGACTATCCTCTGGGATTTTTTTTAAGCTCTACACCCAATGTGGGGCACTACTTAACTCCCCTTTGTTACTCAACTATATATATAAATGCTCATTCTATATTACTCATTACTCATATATATAATTCTCTAATGAAATTTCTCTTTTATTGATTTATACTCATCAATTTAGTTTATATGTAATTATTTTTCAAATTATACTGAATAACATAATTTGTAAGAGAAGGAAAATTAACATGTATGCTATATGTGTTGGTAGAAGAGGCCAGAGTGATTTATGGTGGAGGCTTATGTTGGTGCATCAACTTAGCTACTTCAGATTCTAGACCCCTTCCAAAACAAGTAGTAAGCAATGCATAGAATATTAATTCCATTGTAACTATAGGATGGATATACTTGCAGAAGCTTGCTATGTTCATAAGGATTTCCCAGTGAAATAGTGGAATTTAATAGGAAGTGGTTCCCAGGGGCCATTATCATCAACAAAATGTCTGATCTGTATGTTACTGACTGGACTTTAGTTTAGAAATTGTACATCATTCAGTGTCTAGAACAAGTATCATGGGTTATCTTATTTAGAAAGCAAATGAGACTTTATAAAAGAACAGTGCCTGCTGGAGGGAATTTTATATATATTATATATCATGTTCTTCTCTGTAATAGTATAGCACACTGCTGAGAAATTAGGAAGCCTAGCTTTTTTAATTTCTAACAATATTTAGCAAAGTTGAAAAAATACCCTTTATTAAATTAAAAATAGCATTTCACTTCTTTTTTCTCTATAAGAATATAAGAACACAACATACCTACTGAATTGTAAAAGGAAGAAATCATTTGGGAAAAGCTGTATTACTTTCCAGACACGTGATGATAGTGCTTTCAGCTTTGTATTGACAACAAATTTTCTTTTTTCAAGGACATTGAAGAATCAAACCTTTGTGAATGAAATATTGGTAATCACATAGCAAAGTACCTGTGCCTTTGTTTTCTGAAGAAAAAACAAATACGTTCCTCCACAGATCAAATGTAATCAGTTCTTCATGATTGAAAAAAAAAAAATGGATCCAATAGCTACATACCTTTGCAATGCAAATTGTGATTTAGCCTTTTTCCGGATTAATAATTGCAGGAGTATCATCTTAAATCTATCCCACATGAGCTTCACAGCATGCCTCTTTCTATCTAATCTTTTTTAAGTAGAAGAAAAAGGGAGCTCTGAGCAAACCAGCAATGCTGTCTCTCCTGTGCATGCCATAGAGGCAAGAGCATGTCGTGTTGCTGTTAACTTACAGTCCTGCTGCCTTTCTTCTTTACCACTGCTTCCCTCCTGTGGACCCCGCCGCTTCCCCTGAACCGCCTCACTAGCCTTCAGGCAACGTTTGGGTGACCCATGAAGAAATGGAAAATCTTGCCGCTCCAGCGAAAACGGTTAGTCTTACGCCTTTGTTGAACATGAAGAAACGTTATTTTGCTGCTGTTTGGGTGAAAAACTATCTTGTTTGTGACAGATCAGAGTAATGGGTATGTTGACACAGTGATATGCATGAAAACCAACATTTTTCATGAAGGTTTTATTTTACTGCATTTGGATATTAAAAAAAAAAAAGAACTTTAATGTTTATTTTTGAGAGAGAGAGAGAGACAGAGACAGAGTGTGAGTGGGGGAGGGGCAGAGAAAGTAGGAGACAAGGAATCTAAAGCAGGCTCCAGGCTCTGAGCTGTCAGCACAGAGCCCCACGGCGGGGCTCGAACTCACCGACCGTGAGATCATGACCTGAGCCGAAGTCGGTCACTCAACCAACTGAGCCACCCAGGCACCCCAAGAATTTAAAAACACTTTTTTATCCATTTTGTGATATTGGGAATTTTTTAGTAACAGATATCACTTAGTATTGGACATATTCACAGGTAGTACATGTTACCCTACCCAATTAAAAGAGTGTGAGGGAGGGAGCCACAGAGAGACGGGGAAAGAGAAAACCCCAAGCAGGCTCTGCACTGTCAGCACAGAGCCAGATACAGGGCTTAATCTCACAAACCATGAGCCAAAATCAAGAGTTGGATGCTTACCTGACTGAGCCACCCAGGTGCCCCTGAATACTCATTTTTAATGGAATAATTTAGTTTCTTGTACTTTACCAATACAGAGCTTAAACCAGCCCCTCCCCAAAATGTTCTGTTCATTTGATTTTCAAATACAGGCTTGAAAAGTTTTTTTTGTGACTTTGCCAGCTTTTAACACTATAATGTTATATTAGTCATTTTTCATTTAAAGTAACAAAGTTAAGTATGTCATATATTTTATTCTTAGCAGCTTCTTTTAATTTAATGTCCTTTTGGTTTTATCCATATTCAAAAAAATCAACTATCTACTTTATGAAGGGTAAAAATGACAATGTTTCCGAATTACATTTCTAGTTCAATTTGTTGTGTTTGGTTTTATTGTTGTTTAATTTTGTTTGTTGTTGACTGTTGCTGAAATCTACTGGATTACCACAAAGCTTTGTTAGAGGGAAAAAGTTACATTTTGCACATGAATTTATATAAGATTTCTTTATTTTAAATGTATGTGTGTATATGTGTATGTATATATGCATATATGTGTATTGTATATTTGTATACATATAATCAGAAATTTTTATTATAGCTCATTACATTTGGAAAACTACACACTTTTAAGAATGAAAAGTTTTGGAATGACCAGATCAAATGTACCATGAAAACCCCATATGTCATATATGTGTATATTTAACTGGAATTAACTAGAAACCATGTAGTTGTCCTTGTAGTTGCCCTTGAACTGCTAAACTGATTGCTGTGGATTTGAATAAGGATCCATGTATTTATCTATTTATGTCATAATTAACATTTTCAATAACAAGTTTGCTTCTGCTAGATACATTTTACTGTCTTCATTTGAGATTAATTTATATTTATCTGCTTTATTAATCATTTTCTGCTGCTAACACAGAAAGAATCTGAGGAAGGAAGCTGGGCCCAGGTAGGAAATTCAAATGCTTTAAATACCATTTTGTACGCTATGAGGATATAAAGTAAGAAACTGTAGTATGTCCTAATATTATAAACCTTCACTTAGTTTAGGATTAGGCTAATAGGTATATTTGAATTTATTATGTGTAATACTATATGCCTTCTTAAAATCACCATATTTTGCAAAGAAAATGATTATCGTTTCATATGTGGCCTCTTTTGGAAAGGGAAATTATCTCTCTCTTTTCCAAAGAATGAACTATAATTTAAATGTCTCTGAAATCGCCCCTGAATATATTTAATCAGGAGTCATTCAAGTTGGATATATAAAAGGGGGGAGGCATTAAAAAAAAAAAAACCTTGTTAAACATCTGCTTTAAAGTATAACGGAAAGTGTGGGAGGACTGGGGTCAGAGGAACATGTGTCAGCATTGTGACTGCAAGTCAGAACTGACGTCCGTTAATTGAGACGGCGCTATGACGCAAGCATATGGACTTTGAACAAGTCTGTACATTTGCAAGGGAGCTGAACATTTGTCAGCATTTCCACGTGACGCACAACTGAAAGGAATTAATGCGTGGAATAGCGCATGTGATTCAGACCTCTGGTTGGAAGGAGAATTTTGGCAGTATTGATTGCTAGGACCTGTATTTAAACATTCCGTAAATTAGGGTGGTATTTGGTTTTGATTTTGCTTCGAATTTCATCATTTTCAAGAATACACAAAAGAAAGGGAGCACCTAAGATTTTCAGTAGAAACACATGTTATAATCGCAATTGTGATTTTGTTGTACCATAAAAAACTGAATCAAAGACATAGTAAAATTAATAGATAGTAGTAGTCCTTTTTAAAAATAGGTTTAGAGAGGATGGTTGACTTTAGTTTTTATTTTGGCTGTTATGAGCAATGTTTGGTTAGATGACTTTGTTCATATTGTTATATTAAAGAATTAGATTATTTGTCTTTATTTTTTTATCATATCCTGCTTCTAAAATACAGAACCTATACTGATTGATTTCTAAAAAGAGACTGATTCTTTCCAATGATCTTTCTGGAATACTGGCTGCATGCTTCACCAGATAACAACATGGTCCACACAAAGCTTCAGCATTCTGTCTCTCTAGCCTTGTTGTTCCTTTCTTTATTTGTTTACCGAGGTTTCTGTTTTCACATTGAGATTTGCCATTATACCATAACAATGGTGGTAGAACCTTCTCTTCTCCTCGAAGAGAAGGAAATGGTGGAGTATTAGCTGACAGATAAAAATAAATTAAATAAACCTATCTATACAAAGAATTTTTAAGCTAAGCATTTATATTATACCCTTAATTCGATTTTTTAATTTAAAAATGCATGTTTGTATAGAATGTAATTTCTCTTGAGAATATAAAGTGAACACAGTTATTTTCTAGAGGTGGGTGCCAGGATACATGTACCCAGAGTTCCATTTGATACCAAATTAAATCAAACACTTAGAGTCTAAGTATTATTTTTGCTTTTTTCCTATATATCATAGTAATTAAATGTCAGTTATAATAATGTACAGTATCCTCCTATTACCATCTCATTTTTTTGGCTAAGAAACTTGACTGCTATAAAACAATTCTAGTGTCCGGTTTTTCTACAGACTCTGGCATATGGAGATATGAACCACGAGTGGATTGGAAACGAATGGCTTCCCAGCCTGGGGTTACCTCAATACAGAAGTTATTTTATGGAATGCTTGGTAGATGCAAGAATGTTAGATCACCTAACAAAAAAAGATCTCCGTGTCCATTTAAAAATGGTGGATAGTTTCCATCGGTAGGTTTTTTTTTCAAACAGTAATTAAAATGAAACAAATAATGTATACCTTACTAAAACAAAAAGAGATGTCTAGGAAATAGAGAATGTGTGCTATTCAAGACATCTGTGTACATATACTTGGCAAAATATTTTCATGCAGCAAATTGCAGGGACTATCTAATGTAGAGCTGTGTACGTACTATGAGCCCAAAGTTTATGGAACTGCACATATACACAATTCTCATTCAACATAAATCTTTTTTTTCTTTAAGAAATTCCATGTTTGTGATTTGTATCTATGTATGTTTTTATATTAGAAAATTATTTAATAATAATTTTAAAATTAAGTCAGTTGCAACTCTATTAATATATGTGGTTACCAATTATATAATTTAGATATATACTAGAAAAAATTTGAGAAGGAATTCTCTGAAGACAAATTCTTTTGTTCTCATAAGAAGCTTTTAATATATTTTTGCTTCTTTGTGTATTAATTCTCAGAAAAAAATACTGAATGGACTGTGAGACAGCTATAAGCACACAGATGAGTAAAATGCAACCTCTCTTTTCAGGTAGTTTACCATCTAGGGGGGTAAAAAGAAGCTTGTTATCATGTCATAAAAGTCATGCTGATATCTTTGTAGGTTATGTGAAAAATTGTCAGCTGGATTATGATTCTTTTTTGTTTCAATTTTTTATTTAAATTCCAGTTAGTTAACATATAGTGTAATTAATATTAGTTTCAGGAGTAGAATGTAGTGATTCATCACTTACGTTTAACACCCAGTGCTCATCACAAGTACCCTCCTTAATGTCCATCACCCATATAGCCCATCCCTACCCAACTCCCTTCCAGCAATCTTCAGTTTGTTCTCTGTAGTTAAGAGTTTGTTTTATGGTTTCATAGACAGATTATTATGATGGTAAATTAATACATATAAATCTAGGTTATTTGGCTTATAAAACCCTATTTGATTACATCCTATCCAACATTTAATTAGTGACTGAAATAAAAAAGTTATAAATATCAGATATGTTGATGACATAAAGATAGGATAAAGAAAGAGATAACAATTGGACCTCTTTGATTAAACTTATGGAGATGTTTTGAATCTTAACACAGTTGTTGATACTGTTGGGTTAAATTTAGTAGAGATAAATATGGTATAAATTTAAATACCATTAAAATGCTAGATGGGGAATCCATGATTTAAAAGTAGATCAAGTGAAAAAAGATACAATATATAGATGGCACTAAAATCTCAGTTTTGTTTAATGGATTCACAGGGCATATTTAGATTGTGGTTTTTGGCAGATACAATAAAAGTCTACCACATGGTGAAATGACAACAAGAAACTGTATTAATTTATGGGCATTAAATTGTTACTGATTGGTAAAATCACGGTGGAAAAGTTGCAAAAATTGAAGACATTTAGCTTGAATAAGGGTAGACTTTATATGTTTTCTCATGTTTTGATATTATTACATGTTGGAAGAATAATATTTGCTCTGTTGAACATGTACTTTTCTAGTTCAGATGTGTAGGTAGTAGGGTGAATGATTTCTGTCCAAAAGAGAGCTCTGTATAACTCTCATTTGCCATATAGTATACACATTGTTAGGTAGTGAGTTCCTTGTCACTGAACATTTAGGCCCTCAAATCTTGTGTGGTTGTATTAGATATTTGAATACTAAAATCTTTGATGGCATATTTGTGCCTATTTTCCATTCTTCACTAGATTGACTTTTTTTAAATCTATGGGGTTTTTTAAAGCTTATTTATTTATTTTGAGTTGGGGAGGAGAGGCAGAGAGAGAGGGAGAGAGAATCCCAAGCAGGCTCCACACTGTCAGCACAGAACCTCATGCAGAGCTCAAACTCAGGAACTGTGAGATCACTGTCTGAGCCGAAATCAAAAGTCAGATGCTTAAATGACTGAGCCACCCAGGCATCCCACTAGATTGACTTTTAATTGCTTTACATTATGGTAAAAATGATTATTACAGTGGTCAAATTTTTTAATGTGTATTTATTTTTGAGAGAGAGAGAAAGCACACAACGAATGCAAGTGGGAGAGGGACAGAGAGAGGGAGACATAGCTTGGAAGTTTCTCTGCATTGATAATAGAGAGCCCAGTGTGGGGCTCCAGCTCACAAACTGTGAGATTGTGAGTGAGTCAAAGTCGGACACTTAACCGACTGAGCCACTCCGACGCCCCAAGTTTTTTTTTTAATAAAAATTACTGAAACAGCAGGGTTCTTTTTGTTCTGGGAAATATACAAGCTTCATCTCTGCACCATGCCTAATTCAGACTTAAAGCAGGTAGTACTGCATACACAGTGCATCCCGCTGTCTTTATGGCCCAGTTTTTCATCTCACAGATGCTAAAGTAATAATAATATGTATCATCTTTCTGGTACTGTTTTATATTACCTATAAAAACTTGGCAGAAATTAGCCAAAAGCCATTGGTTTAACCTCAAGCTGCCTAATGTCTATGACTGTTATTACATTAGTATTTTCTGTTTTTCCGCTGAATTAGTTTGCTGGGGCTACCATAACAAAATACCACAGACTGGGTAGCGTAAACCACAGAAATGTATTTTCTCACAGTTCTGGAATCTAGAGATCCAAGACAAAGGCGTCAGCACAATTGGTTTCTTCTTGGCTTGCAAATGGCTGCCTTCTTGTTGCATCCTTAACATGGTGTTTCCTCTGTGTGTCCACCCCTGATTTCTCTGCATGTCCAACTTTCCTCTTCTTGTGAAAACACCCACCAGTGAGACTGGAATAATACCCACCCTATGGTCTTTATTTTAACTTAATTACCTTTTTAAAAACACTATCTTCAAATATGTTCACGTTTGAAATACTGGGGATTAAGGCTTGGACGTTTGAATTTGGGGGAACATAATTCAGCCCATTACACTTGGAATTTTTTTCCAGTTTCCTCCGATTCTGAAATATTTTAACTCAACATTGTCCTTATTAAAATGAAAGGCTTAGAAATGCATACAGTGCTTCGGCATTACCTGGCCAGTGTGTATGTCTAAATTTGTGTGTATTTCTAAACCAGAAATCACCAATAAGCCTAGATAGTTTTCTTTTCCTATTGCACTCTGTCACATCTTTTATATCTAATATCACCGTGTCTTCCCCTTTCTTCTCTCTGAACATCTCTAGTTTCTGGATTTGCTTCATATGTTCATGGCAGTTGTCCTTTTTCTGTCCTTTATTTTCACAGCATTGACCCCTTAATTGGTTGCCCTGTTCCTAGGTTTACCTATTTTCTCTCTCTCTCTGATTTTGCTACCAGGTTAGCCTTCTTAAACTGAAATGATCATTTTGGTCTAAGGAAGACTAACCTGATAGCAAATGTTATTATGATCATCTCTTTCCCTGTGAAACCATTCAGTGCTTCTCAATCACCTGCATGTGTTCCGCGCTTTCGCTGAATGCAAGCTTTCCTTAATGTTACCCCATTATGTTACCACGTATATATGTCCCCATATTCCTCCTTACTTCCTATCATGGATTCCCAACACTGTACAGTATGTCTCACTATCACCACACATTTAAAATTTCATTGGCAACCCTGTGTTCATGGTGCTCCATTTTCTTTATTGACTCTTTCTCCCCCACCTGATCGTTTAAGGACAGTCAGTTTTCTGTTCTTCCACGATATCCTTTCCACAGGGAGTTTCATGTCTGGTGACCTATTTCTTGCACATACTTCTGTATCACTGAGAGGTGGTGGCTATTCATTTTGGTATGTGGTTCTCTATCTTATTTTAACTTATTCATGTTTTGATATTATTTTTCTCAGCAGCTTAAGAAGAAAGTATTCATTTCTCATAAATTACTTCCTTTTTTCATGTTAGCGACTTTCATTTTTTTCCAAATGAGTGAAATGTTCATTTGTCAGCAAATAATGTCAAGACGGCCTGATGGAAGACAAAGACATATGGATGAACAACATAATCCATAATCATTTTAAGGAGGGTGGTTTTCTTATTTTGAAATTAATATTTTTACTCTTCAGAAACACTGTGTGCTTAGAATAACTGCAGTTTATTTCCCTCCAGTACTAAAGGATTTAATTACAAACGTAATTTATTATTCTGTTGCCCTGAGAAGTAGTGCAAATGTTAACTATGCTTAATCAAAGAACATGCATTATCTGCTGAGTAAATTCAATTTGTTTTCTCTTCTTTTTTTAAAAAAAATGACAGAACAAGTTTACAATATGGAATTATGTGTTTAAAGAGGTTAAATTATGACAGAAAAGAACTAGAAAGAAGACGAGAAGCAAGCCAACATGAAATAAAGGGTAATATGTCTTTCTTTCATAGCAAATACCTTTTTGGGGGGAGAGGGGATAGCTTTCACTTTTATGAACCTAAAATGCTTTATATGTTAATAGTGGTCACTAGGTAGCATAAGTATTTGGCTGGAATAGTGTCATCATTATTTCTTTTTCATTAGTTTTATGATTGAAACACTGAAAGGGTATCATCACTTTATAAGATGAATATCCCATCTAAGACATATTGTTGATTTTTTAAATTGACATTTATTCCTCTGAACCTATTAATTATACATTCTGTTTGTCCTAAAGATGCCTCCAGGCAGATATTTTTGTCAAACTTTTAATAGAACATTCTCATATGATTCAGAGAAACATGGTATATAATTTATTTATAGTAGTTCATCTTTGGTGTGTATCATTTGAATTTTATTGCAGTGCTTAGAAATGTTATTTTTGTACAATAGTTACAGAGATATTATGTAGGGGTTTTTTATAGAAGTTACATAGAGATTCCCACCTATAAATGAAACTAGTCCATTGATAATTTTAGCTATAATTATTAAGTCAAATAAATGGTTAGAAGCATCCCTAATTGCTGCAACTATTTTGTGCACAAAAATGTTTGACTTGAATAAGAAAAGGCATTCCCTATTAAAGATTAGAACACCACCATATTAATAATTAATCCTCTAAATGTTGAGAAATACCTTAATATACAGAGGAAAGAATTGTTTAAAAGAACAATACGTTAGATCCTGTACTTATTAGAGACCACATTACTTTTATTATTGTTGATGAAAGAAAATATAATTGTTGGGTATAAGTATCTATGGGTCTTTTTTGGTGAAAATCATCAGTCCATTTATGTCCATTTATATTTTTTAAAGGAAAAAATTCTCGTTAAGGGAAACATAACCAAAAGTTTTTGTGGGAAATTTTGGATACAAGCAAAATCAACTATCAGTTGTATTACCATTTACTGTTACCAGGAGTTGACATGTGGAAGCATTTCATCAGATTGAATAGGGGTTTAAACATTAATTGTTTACAGTTAGCCATGAGTCTCTGTTTTCATCTTCACTTCCTCTGGGGCCCAATGTAGATATGAAAATAGTATGTACCCCATGTTATGTTACCCTTCCCCTTAAGCTTAGCATTGTTTTATTCTTTAAGATTACCTTAGACTTCTATCATTTTCATTTGTGATAAACAATGTCAGAAATTACTTTTATCTTTGGCAGTTTTTGGACAGCACATTAATTCTAGTACAGTGGGCTTCAATGTATGCAAAGGTGATTGGTTGATATATTTTTCTATATATGGTTCATTGGAGACTAGATAGACACACAATGGATTTCTTGTAACAGTTCATTTGACTCATTACTTAGGAGCAAGAAAGTGTTTTTCCATTATCAAAATTGAGTTGTTAGATTTCACTTTATTTGGGGGCCCAGGAAATTGCAAGTTGTTTTCAGTACATTGTCATTCAGTTGAACTGAAATTTGGGAACTAATTGATCACACAAAGACCCTTGAAGGAAGTCCATGCTTGACTTAACAAAAGATGTTTCAGTTTTAGCATACATATTTTACCCATGAGATACCACTTCTAGTTTTCTTTCTGAAGTGTTTTTTTTCCAAGTAGATTTTATTATGCTTGGTTTCACCACATAGAATACTTCATATATAGATAGATATAAAAGAGAAGGAGGAATTACCCATTTGGCCCTACACCAAATATTATATTAGTATTTGGCAGTTGCTGGTTAGAGCACTGCCCTAAGAAAAGCTACTGTGATTCACTTGATTATACACAGACAGCTCCATATGATGGATGGTTGTGAGTGAGATCATAAATAACCCCTGTTTCCCGTAACTGATCCAGTGACATTTACAGGAATAACTCTTAACTGTGACCAGGGGTCTCTGTTATTATCTGAAGTGTTAATTAACCTTGACCTTAATAAACAGCTTTCTGAAGTGAGGGGACCGAGTGAATATCAACAATGTACTAACATTTCATTTGTTGCTAGGAAACAGTCAACACTGATCTCTAGCCATTTATTGTTTAGGTCAAGAGGATGCTTACAAAGCTTTAAAGTCAGGGCATAAATTTTGCTTGAAAACAGATTTATAGAAAGGGATCTGATGTACAAAATGAAAAAGAAAGGTATGTTGCTGTTCTGAAAAAGAAAAGCTTAGATTGGAGCCGTATTTACCTTGAATTATAACTCAGTTGAATTATTTTCTACATATTATTTTGTAAATATATTTTGTAAATCTGAGGACTCTTAACTACAGGTGTGGCAATGACATTTTTAACGAAGATATATTTGCAGAAATATGATAACTACAAATGTCTTAGACTATCAAAATATAAACTCATCTCTAGAAAAGAGCAAACACTTCTTACTTGCAGATCCACTTAATGCAAGGAAAACTGGACAGTTTTGTTATTTTTTGGGGAAATTGTTGTCACATTTGTTTTTAAAAAAAAGTGTTGCACTTAGTGAAAGCAGTGGGAGAACTGATGCTGTCAGTTCCTGCCCAACTTTTGAAGTGCAAGTTTAGTATAACCAACAGTAGGAACTAATCAGTTGTTATCAACAGAAGTTGATTAATGTAACCAAAATATAATACTCACCAATTTATATCCCATTTTCTGAGATTTAACACTGCAATAGAACAAGCTAAAGAAAACTCAGAGGAAAGTATATACTTTAGGAATGACCCAGGGAGACCTAGTGAATATATATATATTATAATATGATATATAATATAATACAGTATAATATATAATATAGTATAATATATAAAATGTGTGTAATATAAAATATACTAAAGATCATTAAGGAAGTCTTGCATTGATGAAGAAAGGCGAAAAAGAGCCAAAAGTCTGAGGGAGACATTAAACATCCTACTCCCTTAAGAAATTAATTCTGCTTTGACTGGAACAGGAAATAGTAGTAAGACTGTAGGAAGAGGATATTGTGGGTCTTTCTTCACATGTTCTTCATTAACTAAAAAAATATAAGGATTAGAAAAGATATATAGAAAATCCAAGTAATCTAATGATATGCCATATAATTCAAATTAATATGTGAATTTAGAAGGGTCTGTATATAAAAATTCAATATGGCTAAAAAGAAATGAGCTGTCTAACTGTGAAAAGGCATGGAGTGACTTAGCGTGTACTACTAACTGAAAGAAAAGTACTATGTGATTATACTGTAAGAATCATACCACATGATTCCAACTCTGTGGCATTCTGAATGAGGTAAAACTATGGACACAGGAGAAAGATCAGTGGTTGCCTGCAGTTCGTGGAGAGGGAGAGATAAATAAATGATGCACAGGGGATTTTTAGGGCAACTATTTTTAGTAAAACTATTCTGTATGGTGAACCTTAATGTTAACTATGGACTTTGTGTCAATGCAGGTTGTCTATCATAACAAATGTAGCACTCGAGTGAGGGATTTTATAGTCAGGGAGGCTGTGCATCTATGGGGCAGGGGATATATGGGAACACTTTACTTCCTGCTCAATTTTGCTGTGAACTTAAAAATACTCTTTAAGGAGTGCCTGGGTGGCTCAGTCAGTAGAGCATCAATTGCACTCTTGATTTGGGCTCGGTTCATGATCTCACAATTTGTGAGATCGAGCCCCACATCAGGCTCTGTGGTGACAGCATGGAGCCTGCTTGGGATTCTCTCTCTCCCTCTCTTGCTGCCCTTCCCCTGATCACGTATGTGCACATGTGTTCTCTCGTGCCCACGTGCTCTCTCTCAAAATAAATAAACCTTAAAAAAATACTCTTTAAAAATAAAGGCTAGGGGCGCCTGGGTGGCTCAGTCGGTTAAGCGTCCGACTTCGGCTCGGGTCACGATCTCACGGTCTGTGAGTTCGGGCCCTGCGTCGGGCTCTGGGCTGACGGCTCGGAGCCTGGAGCCTGTTTCCGATTCTGTGTCTCCCTCTCTCTCTGACCCTTCCCCGTTCATGCTCTGTCTCTCTCTGTCTCAAAAATAAATAAACGTTAAAAATAAATAAATAAAGGCTATTTTACAGTTTTAATAGAAAAAGCAACTGTATTTCCCAAAGTATTCTTTATACTTTTTCTGGAAAACAACAGAAATGTATTGTCTCACAGTTCTGGAGGCTAGATTAAGGTGTTAGCAGGATTCATTTCTTCTAAGGGCTGTGAGGAAGAATCAGTTCCATGCCACTGCCTTACTTTCTGGTGGTTTTCTGTCAGTCTTGATGTTCCTTATCAAGGAACACATCACCCTGATCTCTGCCTTGCTCTTTGTGGTGTTTTCCTTGTGTGCATATCTTATTTCCAAATTTCCCATTTTTAGAAGGAAACCATCATATTGGATTGGGGCCCACCCTAAAAATCTCTTTTTAATACTTCAATAAGAACCATATCTCTAAGTAGGTCACATTCTGAGGTACAGGGGATTAGGACTTAAACATATGAATTTTGAGAGGACACAATTCAACCCGTAACAATAAGAAGTTTACCATAATGGCTAAAAAAGCAAATAAAACAATTGAGAAATACAGAGTATTGGTAAAGATGCAGATTTTTATACATTGCTACTGGGGTTTTAATTGTGAGAATGGAATTTATTTAGCATATCTATGAATATTTAAAGCAGCACTATCCTTAATAACCCACGATAGAATCTAGCCAAATGTCCATCAACAGTAGAATGATGAATTGTGGTATAATTATACAATGGAATACTATATAACAACGAAAATAAGATACTTCCATTTCTATAGCAGGGATAAATCTCATATTGAGTGAAAGATGTAGACACAAAAGTACATATTGTATGATTTTATTTATAAAAAGCTAAAAAATCAAAACTAAAAAGCAAAACTAATCTGCGGTGAGAATAGTTAGAATATTGGTTACTGTTGGTGTTAGGTCAGTGACTGAGAATATGACATAAGAGGTCTCCATTGGGCTGAGTTATCACTATATTGCTTTAATATTAGGCACAAGAAAACCTAACTTGATTATAAATGAATGTATTAGAACAAATTAGTAATGTTTTTGAAAAACGTAAACAATATATACTCTCTCTGCTACCGCCAAAAAAACAAAAACAAAAACAACTACTACCTTGATTTTTACAGACTTTTATAATTTAAATGGGGGGAGAGGAACATGATAAACGGTTGAAGTTGAAGAATATATCCCAGAGTATTCTTTATTTTTTTTTTCTGGAAAAGCTATACATTTCTCTCAGAAAGAAAAAAAAATTAACAGGAAAACTTAAATTTTAGCATAAAATTAAATTCTGGGTTTTATTTCCCTTTTTACAGGATTAGAAAAAAAGTTATCATTTTTTTTTCACATTTCCTTCTTAGTTCTTTAACATTCTTTCCTTTCTGTGGAACATTGTCGTCTTCTATTTTGCTGATTTTTATGTAGAATTCTGTCAACTCATAATGAGAACAATGGAAAAAATATAAATGATAGAATATACTATGACACTCCAGACCAAAAGTCTGAAAAAGGCACATATGACATTTTTCTCTAAGGATTTTAGTTTTAGAAAATAAAATTGCAAGTGTTTTATATCTCAATAAAATGCTACTTTCAACCTAAAAGGAAAAACAACTTGTGACTTGACCAAGTGCTTGATTTTTGCATCAGCATGTGATTGAAACATAATGAATTGACAAAATAGTGGGGTAAATCTCGGGCTATGGAATCCCTGTTCTATCTTACTCTTCTGTTCTTTGATTTATTGCTTCAGGTTAAAAAAAAAAGCTCTTCTAGTCTATATTCAGTATTTAATTAGTGGTTAAAAAACAATGATGAAAAACCATATTAGCTTCTCATTTTTCTGTCTTTACTAAAGAGCTATATATCAAGGCAGGAATAAGAAATGCTCCTGTCTGGTAATAAAAAAACATTAAGCTTGGGACAGATCCCTGGAGCTCCACAACCGCACAGGAAACACCGTGAGACATTGTATTCCATGTGCTGGAAGTGCTTTTCAGTGATAACAAACACGCTTCAAAAGACAACTTTTTTTCTAGGCTAAAAGTAGGACAGGTTAGCTCTGAGAATGAAATGCAATACAAGGGGGCCAGGCGCATTGGGGAGTAGATAAAGAAATCAGCATAAATGCTGACTTGGCCAGACACTTGTGGCTTATTTCAGCCGGTAGTTTTGTTTATTGTGCGAAATACTGTCGCCTAAAACGATGCACCTCTTTTCCTAGATGTGTTGGTGTGGAGCAACGATCGAGTGATTCGCTGGATACAAGCAATTGGACTTCGAGAATATGCAAATAATATTCTTGAGAGTGGTGTGCACGGCTCACTGATAGCCTTGGATGAGAACTTTGACTACAGCAGCTTAGCTTTGTTACTACAGATTCCAACACAGAACACCCAGGCAAGCCCCTTTCCGCTGTAGTTGCACTGTGCCCTAGTTTATAGAGCGATAAAGTACACTTGTAGGGAGAAAAAAAAAAAAAGTTGGCTGTGTATTCATGAGCCCTAATGAGAGTTAGCTCAGCTCAACCTTTGAAATATGGCACTGGGGCTTTAATTTGAAGCCACTGGATTTCTAGCCAAAACAAAATCATAAAATTAATCAGGAAAAGGGATTTAGAGGTTATGTAGTCCAGCCTTCCACCTGAATACCAGATTTCCCAAAACAATGTCCCTGGCAGATGGCTTTCAGTCTCTGTCTCTCTGAGAGGCGTTCATTTCTATTTACATGTCTGAATTAGACAGACATTTAACACTGAGTATGCCACTGGTTCCCCAACCTGGATAATTATTCAAATTGGCCGAGTTTCTTAAAAATTTAAAATAAAACCTACAAGCTACAGCACAGGCCTAAGAAATCAGATATCCAGAGATTGGGTATAGGAATCCAATTTATCTAAAGTTTCCCCAAATAATGAGCATTGGCCAGGTTTGAGAACGACCTCTATAGACTTGACAGAAATTTGGCAGTCTAACTTCATTTTTTATTTTTTTCATTTATTGCAAAGTTTATATAAAATATTCAGTTGGATTAAAGTAATGAAGTGCCCCTTGACCTCAGACATGTATGTGAGGCTGACTATAAAGAAAATGGCCCTACCTTGTATTTATAAATAAACTTGCAATGGCTTTTAGACACGGAGGACTAAAATCTTAAGACGCTTTAAATAAAACAGGATTGTAATGTTTTCTCAGATGAATATAATCTCTATGATATTTAAAGTAAACTGTGACCTCAGTGATAGTAACTGTAGTTTGATGTCAACAGGCAAGGCAGATTCTTGAAAGGGAATACAATAACCTCCTGGCTCTGGGAACTGAACGGCGGCTGGATGAAGTAAGTCCTTATCTGTCATTCACAAGGGATCTAAGAGTACAAATAAAACAACTTTCAAGGAATAGTGCTCAAAAATCAATCAGAAGCTTGTTCTCTGGATAGAATCTAGAATTTTCCCCAGTATTGTGCCTAATTATTAAATTTTATTAGTCATTTGGTTTTGGAAAAACCTTTATGCATTCATAAATATTATCATATCAGCAGTTAGAAACACCTAGAAGTAATTTAAAAACAGATTCTTATGAGTTGTGATGGCAAAATTATGATGAGTGACCTTTTTTAAAAAAGCAGTGATAACATTAATCCTGATAAACTCAGCTTTTAAATAATTGTGTGCTGACTTCCTAAATATCAGTGTATCCTACAATAAATTTTAGGATATTACAATGAAAAGAAAACTTGCTTTCGGTAAATGGGAAGCTTTTCATTATTTTAGAAAGTGACATTGAGTTTTCCCTGAAAACATATGAGTAACATTTTAACAGTCATAGGATTTAAAAGTTACATGAAGAGTAAGAATCCCAAACATAATATATGCATGTTTAAATTATTTGGAAAATAATAAACATATGAGTAGACTCCTGAGACAAAGGAATACAAGGAACATTAGCAAACTCTGTGCATTGATAGATGCTGTGGATTTTATTAGTCCTTCTGAGTTTTTTACAGGGTTTTTCTGGAAGAAGTAGAAAGAAAACCCGAGTATGAAATGGAAAACACAGAGAGGCATAATTCTGTGTTGCAAAATGCAGGCGTTTCTTGACTAGAAAGAAAAGCTGATTAAAATAATTTTGTGAATGAACCCAGCAAATCCTAAAATGAGGCAATTATTTCACATTCAAATGAGCAAGGAAGATGATCTTGGATTTATAAAATCCAAGCTTTCCTTTGTAGAGGAGGTTATAGACAGATTAGCTCTAGTCTTGGCCTCAGCTAACTTCCTATAAATCCATACTCCTGTCCAAGCAGAATAATGATTGCTATTTTTTTTTTAATTTTTTTTTCAACGTTTATTTATTTTTGGGACAGAGAGAGACAGAGCATGAACGGGGGAGGAGCAGAGAGAGAGGGAGACACAGAATCAGAAACAGGCTCCAGGCTCTGAGCCATCAGCCCAGAGCCTGATGCGGGGCTCGAACTCACGGACCGCGAGATCGTGACCTGGCTGAAGTCGGACACTTAACCGACTGCGCCACCCAGGCGCCCCAATGATTGCTATTTTTAAAACAGTTAATACTTAACTGATTTTAATTTTATAAGTTGTTTGATAATCTTTTTAATCCTTATTCTTAATTGTTGAATCAAAAAGATAATCTACATAAGCACTACATGCTTTTGAATGCAATTATTCTTCTTGTTTAAAAGTTGCAAAAGGAGGGGCACCCGGGTGGCTCAGTCGGTTGAGCATCTGATTTTGGCTCAGGTCATGATCTCATGGTTCACGGGGTCAAAGCCCACGTCGGGCTCTGTGCTGACAGCTCAGAGCCTGGAGCCTGCATGGAGTTCTGTATCTCCCTCTCTGTCTGCCCCTCCCCTTCCTGCTCTCCCCTGTCTGTCTCTCTCAAAAATAAATAAACATTAAAAAAATTTTTTTAAGTTGCAAAAGGAATGTTAATAAAAATTATTGGGGTGCCTGGGTGGCTCAGTCGGTTGAACGTCCGACTTCAGCTCAGGTCATGATCTCACCACTAGTGAGTTCAAGCCCCGCATCGGGCTCTGTGCCGACAGCTCACAGCCTGGAGCCTGCTTGGGATTCTGTGTCCTGCTCTCTCTCTGTGCCCCTCCCTTGCTCATGCGCGCTCGCGCTCTCTCTCTCTCTCTCTCTCTCTCTCTCTCAAGAATAAATAAAAACATTATAAAAATTTTTTAAGAAAATAAAATAATTAAAGAACCATCCTATTGCTACATTTTAAAATGTGGATTGACTCAAAGGAGCCAGGTAGAGACTCAAGCATATATGAGTTAGTGTTGCTTTCTGAAAGTAATAAAAAGCCGAAAGGTCTAAATGGTATGTGACTATCTGCCTTTAAAATGTGCTGCATCTTTTTCTTATTTATTAAATAAAGAACACAGTACATGATTTTATCATTCCAACCCTGTAGTCTCTTTTGTCCTAGTTTTTTGTTTGTTTTTGTTTGTTTGTTTGTTTTTGTTTTTTGAGTGTGAGCAAAAGTAGCTAAACAACTTACCCAGAACCTGTGCTTGTTTCTGGGGCTGATTACATTCAGCCCCCACTGAAAGAATTTGAGAAGTGCTCCTGTGCTTCTACAGACTTTCACTTCAAGTTAGTGGATATCCTTTATCCTCACCTCATGGAAACTTTTTCCTCTGATGTTGCTGATAGGTCCCATTAACTTTCTGAGGGAAGACAGTGCTAAAAGAGCAAAAGAGATCATGATTTAAATCCTCCACTTGCTTATTTTTGAGTCCCTAACCCTTACATTGCAGGAGTTGTATATCCCTACACTGTAATATAGTGTTTTGTAGAACTGAAGAGTGTTTATGTTTATGCAACAACTCTTCCAAAATTCTGATTTCCAAGAAATCAGAGGCCACAACTGCGAACTTCTGCTTCTTTTCTCTATTTATAAACATTTGGAGGCCTAGGACAATGTAGAACCTGGCAGTGGAGAAAAGGAGTAGCAGACATCTCTTAAATTGTAAAATGGCTCCCTAATCTAAACAAAATTTAGATTTGGATGCTATGGATTCTAGTAGAACAATGGATATATATAATTTCATAGGTGATTTCATTTTTTCCAAATTGACTCTGAATGTCAACTAAATTAGCAGTCCATGATGAAGAATACCTTATAGTTTTACTTATTTAGAACAATGATAATTTGAGCTAAGTATTGACCTATTATTCTATATGCCAAAATGAAGTCACCTGAGCTAATAAAGGTAACCACACACACTGAGATTAACTTCAGGGAATAGATAACCATTCCCTACATGAAAAACATAGTGACATAAGAAGATAAGATCTACGTAGAATGATTAATATTTTCCTTAGAATTTGACATAAAGAGTAACTTGTGTTTAATAAAGAATAATACTTGCTAAACAGTAGATTACATATCACTCCTTGTGAATATAGAGAAAGTTCATTGTATCTAAGCAGATGCTTTGTGTATGCGCAGAGAGGGAAGAGATTATATCATTATGATATAACAGAATCAGCAGCCAGAAATACATTTGTAAAACAGCAACCAGAATTATATTATGCTTTTAGTGGTGTCTAAAGAGCTAAAAGGATGGTTTCCAAGCTCCACAGGTTTTTCAATAAACCACAAGTTAATTCATTATCAGCTGAAATCTAACAAATGACAAATTTGGTTTCTTACACAAACTATAGGTTATTTATCGGATATGATCCAGGCTGTATCAAATATAGCTCTCCCATATGTCTCTTGTTTACTTAAAAGCAAAACTCATGAAATAGTTATTTAAGTTTGTGAGTCAAACACGGTTTGTGTAACACTTAGTGAACTAAATATATAATCTCATACTATAAAATCAGTTGGCATAAAGTGTGACAAAGAAGAGATAATATTGGGGTTTTACTTTAGGTTTTCAAAACGATTTACTTTTACAGATAGCAAACCTTAGATTTGGAGTCAGAGGAAAATTTTTATGAAAACATTTCTGCTGCAAATCTCCTGTGTTATTGTTTTGGAATCAGTAGAACTCTCCAAATAAAACATAATATTCCATAGGTGTGCTTTACAGACAGACTGTAGATATCAGTGTTGCATGTTTCTAAGTGCACAGTTTTAAGGACCTGGACTAGTTTACTTGTTATTACATCCAATTATAATTCTGTACTGGCAGAGCGATGATAAGAATTTCAGGCGTGGGTCAACATGGAGAAGACAGTTTCCTCCCCGTGAAGTACACGGAATCAGCATGATGCCTGGGTCCTCAGAAACGTTACCAGCTGGATTTAGGTTAACCACAACATCTGGGCAGTCGAGGAAAATGACAACGGATGGTACAGTAGTTTTGCATTTCTGCTTATAAAGTAAAAAAAAAACCAAAACAAAACAAAACATGTTACCTGTTTAGCAAATGCTAGTATCGTTCTCTGACTTTGCATAGCTTTCTGGAAATTCTTAAGTTGGTTTGCTCTGCTTGAAGTTTACTTTGCTTTCATCAAAAACAGACTCTTGCAAACGGCTGATGCATGAACCCATGGCACCTCATTCACATTATTAAACATAATTTATAAAATCCTGGAAAGGACAGTTTTGGCTAATGTCCACATCTAGGAAGAACAATACTCATCTGCATGATTTGTGTTTCTTTACTCTTCTATTCTCAAAGCAAAGAATTTGTTTAGTTAGAAGATGAATTCGGACTAAAAGGTCCTTAGTAAATGGAAATTAACTCCACAGTCACCCTACATGTTTGAATATTGCAAGTTTTGTATTTCATCTTAGAAACCCAGATTCATCAGATATTTTCACCTCTGACCAAGGCAGAAGGCCTTAAATAAACAAGCACAACTATGAGAAGAGAATTAAACAAACACAAAGCCAATAGTAATTTCCCAATTAGTATTATTTCCTTCTGTGGACATTAGACTTGTGTTATATACCTCACAAAGGAAAACAGCCATTCTGAAGGAGAGACCACTTTGAAATAGCAGTCACGAAATTATTTCTATTTGGTAGACATTAAAAGAAAAAAAAATGGCCCCACTCTCTTTATTAAGACAATTGCCTAGAACCATTATTTCTTTTCAGGGTTGTAGCTATCATGGCCCTTAAAATTAGTTCCAGTATAACCCGTGATCTTTGTTCTACATGTCTTCTAACTTGTTAATATCATGGAACATATTTAAAAATTCAGGAGGAATTTATTGCAATTAAAATTAGTGAAGAAGCTCTTCAACACTTGGAGGGGGAAAAATCCTCTATCCTGAATTCTCTGGGAGCAATCTTTGCTTCAAAAACAGAAACACCATGGAGAGCTGCTTTTGTTACAGGCTTCATCTAAGGAGGAATACACAGCAACTCGAAAGTACAGTCGAATCACAATGGAATAAGTTTTCATTAGTAACTTGGTCTAGCGGGAAGGGATAGGAGTGGCTGATGTCTGAGAGAAAGAAGGTCTACCAGTATGTTCAGGATCCCTTTACGCAGGGGATAATCTTTCTCATCTGAGATTTTTGTACTCAATCATCCAAGTTCCTCTAAAGCCCTTTTCTCCGTTTGCAGTTGCTTCATCAAGACTGCAGAGGTTAGACAACTCCACTGTTCGCACATACTCATGTTGACAAGCCACTCAAAGGAGGCAGCACTGACTTGCTGTGAGTAGCTTTCCTCGGCTGACAAAAAAACAAACCACCCAAAAATGGAACCGACATAGAGTAGTAAATCCACACGATACTCTCTGGTATGGCCTGGCAGTACAGAGGGGAGATGACCCTTTTGGACTGCTAGAGGGTGGAAGAGGAGTCTTAATATCGTAGCTCTTAATCTCATTTTTCTGATCACCATCTGTCTGCTCTGATTTAAGGTCCATCTGTTGGAGGCCTATCACTATCTTATTACACATCAGCAGGTCGCAGCCCCAGCCACCACCATCTACTTTTCAGTAGTATTTTATATGGACGCACATAGCGTTTTATTGAAGAGAATTCGGCACTCACAGAGTAACACACTTTTAAGTGAATAATATAGGGAAAGTTAAAGCAAACAGAAAGTGATTCTAGTAGGTACACGGAATCAACTAGCAGCAGAAGCAGGTAAATGATGTAGAGGTAGTTTATTATTAGAAGCCAAAGTATGACTGATAATTTTGAATTTCAGTGTATTGTTTTTCATCACTGATTTATATTTGCTGAAAACAAATATGAGCTTTAAGGATCTGGGGCTCACAGCATAGGAACAAAGTGAAATTATAAGAATGGCAAGTAGGACTAAAACCTTGATATATAATTATAAGATATTAGGCATTTGTATTTAGAGAAATACTGGCTGATGGGATCTACTTCCAAGTCCATACAAAAATGGAGTTTTATTGAAAAACGGTTGTAGTAAACCTGTGGTTTCCTAGGCTGTACATGTCAAATGCTCATGAAACTTGTTTGACCTAAAACTGAGTTTTACCAAAATATTTACCATTTATAATAAATTAATATTTTGAAAAAGACTTTTTAGAGCAATATTTAGAACCCAGTGCGTGCACAGGGACAGGGAGAAGAAGCAGTTACAGGCAGAGGAACAGCTCATCTTGTGTTGTTTATTGATCGCCTTGAATGAAAGCTCCATGCAATTTCTTGTTGGTCTTTGGGGCCTACTATGGGAGCTGGTGTGCTGCCTTATTTGGGTCACTGTTTGAAGCTGCTGATAAAATAAAAAGCTTTAAGAGATTTAATTTCAGAATGTAAAACCCTAACATTAAAAATTTAATTATGGTATACAATTTGGCATCTAATTAGGCATGATCTAAAGTATATAATGATTTGGCTAAATAAGAGGCTTTCCAAAATACTGTTTGTAATAGCTTCTACACATAACATGATAATTTCCCCAGGAACTGAATACTTCACTAATTTACAAATGACTAATATGTTGAATAGGGCTCGCTTCTTAGTTTTCGACTGATGGGTAGAATTACTCTTTAGCTATTTGCAGTTTGTATTTTGTGCATGGCATTCTATAGTTCATATTTCCTAATTTTTACCATTAAATAAGATAAAGGTATTTGTTTACAATAACCCAATCAAGGACAGCCAGTTTCTGTTTTGACAAAACATTAACACTTTTATAATTAAAATAATTCAGAACATATTTATCATTTCATTTGTGTCAGAAATAGAAATTGTGAGCTTTTTCTAAGTATATTATGACAGGAAGAATCAGTGATGCCACATCACTGATCCAGACACTGATCCAGATCCTTTGAAATATGGTGTTTTTGTCACAACAAAGATGTCTTTTCAGGGGCGCCTGGGTGGCTCAGTCGGTTGAGCGTCCAACTCTTGTTTTTGGCTCAGGTCATGATCTCGTTTGTCAGTTAGAGCCCCACTTTGGGCTTGGAGCTGACAGCACAGAGCCTGCTTGGGATTCTCTCTCTCCCTCTCAGCTTGCCCTTCCCCCTGCCCAATTTCAAAAAAAAAAAAAAAAAGCAAGAAAAGAAAAAAATAAAGGTGTCTTCTTTTTAAGAGCTCTAAAAGATATGAACTAGAATAAGAATCCGTTCCATGAAAGAAGGCAACTCGACCGAATTTACTGATGAGCAAGCTGCAGATTTTTCAAAAGGACTGCTCACATTTTCTATGAATACCTTTGTTTATATTTACTGCCATGCTTTCCACAAACTTGAGCAAATCTTGTGATTTATTAAATTGGCTTGCACAAAGTTGGAGAAGGAGCAAATGTTAATTATGTCCAGCTATCGGCCAGATCCTAGATGGCGTTCCGTTTGTAGACCCTAAGATGGAAGTAGGCAGGCTCCATGGAGGAGTCTTACTGGTGGTACAGGGGGACTTTCCAGTCCGGGAGCTGACAGCAGACTAACACTGTTCATTAAATATTTCAGATGTCGTCTTTTCAGCCTACTCTACCTAAAGTGCACTACCATCTATGAAGACAAACAGTAAAAACCTTTGTGAAGACTGAATTCTAAGGAAACAACCACCAGTGGTTTATTATGCTGAAAATGTGATTTTGGGGGAGTCAGATATTAAGTTTGATTAGTTTACTACAATTGTAAGAAAATGCTTAAGTCATTTGAATAATAAGCATCATCCACGTCATAAATTCTGTACAACAGATGCTTTTATGAAATGGAGCCACTCGTTTTTTCATGTTTTATTGTAAAATACTAGGCATTTATGTATTACTGTGTATGTATTTCTTTTTAAATGTGTAAGTCTTATGTAAATGGATATAAATATGATTTTTAAAAAAATAAAATATATGGTTCATGGAGTCTCGAGTGCAAACATTTGACAATTCCAAGTACTGTTTGTATTTTACCATTCCACCATTTTTACAGTTTCTGAATTGTACCAGTCAAATCGATATGTTTCTCCTTCAAGTCTGTCAATACTTAAAGCTGAAAACCTGCCTCTGATCATGTAAAAAGGAATGATTTAACCTGGAACTGGAGCCAAAAATAGTCCTTTAAAGGCAATCAGGGATGTCCTATATCTTTAGAAATAGCACTGTGATGGCTCGATCTCCTTTTCAACACAAAACAAAGCTAAACTGTTTACAAGAGTCAAGAGCAAAAATTTAAAAAAATAATTTATAAGGAATAAACAGCATCTTCTCTTGTTATCTGTGGACCAAGAAAAAAGAGAAAAAACAAACAAAAAAAAAAACTTCTTTACTAAGAACATGTTCATCAGATATCTCGAACCGCCAGCCGGCACTGTTCAGTGAATGTCAACCACTGCAGAGTCCGAGGCTCATTTCCATTGAAAAAAAACAAAAAACCCAGAAACCTTTCCCTTTTGTCAATGTAACAGGGCATTAGCCAGACTCATGTCTAATGTTATAAGCTTCTAGCCAAGATGGCCTTGTTGCGACTTCCCTGAAGTCAGTCTTATCAGAGGAAATAAATGAAAGACAGAATGATTAACATATATAGTGTATAAAAGTATAGAAGAGTGATCTCTTCCCTGTGGCTTTATTTGGTGGTGTTACTGTTGTTTATTCTTTGTTTATACGGGAGATTTCAAAGTAAAACCTATTTAATAATACCATTTATCTAACTGCTGATTTTCTGCTGCTTGATCTTATGAAGCGCAAGACCTGTCATTAGTAATTTCCTTTTTGTATTTAATTTGCTGTTTGCACGTACATTACATTTGTTTTGATGTCTATTTTTGTTTAACAGATTCAGTCAAAAGGTAATGGTAACAGAAACCCTCTCCATTGTCAATAAAAAAAAAATACTTACAGTTCTCTGTTTAATCTTTGTTTTCTAGTCACATAATATTTAAACTATAATGAAAATTGGTCTTCTAGTGACTTTCAGTCTATTTTTTACCTTCAAAAGTGAGTCTGCCACAAGAGGGAGCACTGAACTTGCGTATGAAGGTGATTTTTTTTAATTTTCTGGAAATGTTGCCTGAGCAGAAACAATGCAAAGGAGCTTTCTCAGCTCATCTGATCACTGGGATCTTGACTTAGGGAAATGAAATATAATACAGAAACTATGATATTATAACAACACACTAGATCTGTATCTACTCTCAATACATGACTTAGAGAATATCCAGTAAGAAATGTTATTCGTTTATAATAGATTCTAATGTATAGAGAGAAAAAGATCTAGCTATTCCCTCAAAACAAAACAAAACATAAAATACTCTTCAACTTATAGTATAATTTCTGCCAGAATCTAAAATCCATTTACTGGATTAAGCTCAGAATCTCAATATTTTTCCTTCTGACCAGTTATCAAACTTATGAATTTTCACATTTGTAATGATGAGAGCCTTCTCAAATACAATCTTATATAAACAAAAGTGCTCCTTAGATATAAAGCAGATCTTTTATATATTTAATATATTGTCTGGAGCAAAATAACTGGAAAACACTTTTCCATAGATTTGAAAGAAAATCTTATTTAAATTTTTCCAATGTCTTACAGTAAAATATTCTATGAAAATACCAAGAAAAAGTCATGAGGACTTTATTTCAGAAAATACAATGATTGTATTTTTAGTAACATTATATCGTTATTTTTAAAGATACATTTAATCCAGAATATTCTAGGTACTATCTACTGAAAGTGCTTTATGGTAAGTATGTAAGAGAAAATTCCTTTTTTTTCCTACCAAATTTTAGGCAGTCCAACAACTCAAGTGTATCTTTCTTGCCCCACTTTTAATCACATGAAAGTAACAGTACTTTCTTTGACTCTTCGGAGGAGATAAATTTCCTCGACCAGATGCGGGAACAGTACTTCCTCCCCAGTCTCATGCACCGAGTTATTGGAAAATAACTTGAGCCTGCTTGCTAATGTGTCCCTTCAGAATTGATGGCTAGGAAAAATGTGCAAGAGGTCCACAGATACACCTTTCACACAGTTCTCGGATCTGCCTTTGTTTATCCCTTACAAATGAACAATGGTACACATTCAGCTAAAGAATTTGCCATTTCAAATTGACGGGATGTTACACGAAAAAATAATTATATTCTTAACAAGAATATATTACTTAAGATTACAGTTGTGATAATGAGTAAAATGTACCCAACAGAAGGGACACTTTAAGGAACTTCACAGCTTCAAATTATAAGTTGAATGTCTATCTAGTTGGTTTAATGCAGGCTACCGAAACAAAGAGAACAATTAGCTGAAAAAATTTTCAGGTGTAACAATCAAGAAGCCAATTTAAGCAAAGAGGACTTTACTTTGAGAAGCCATTGATTTATAGCTTATGGTCCAAAAAAAAAAAAAAAAAAAAATAAAAAAAATTTTATTTTATTTTTTTAATCAATTTTTTTTTTTTTTTTTTTCAAAAAAAAAAAAAAAAAAAAAAAACCCTATCATTTTCATAATGTCTTTATATATAAGTTGTAAGCAATTTTTATGAAATAAACAAGTAAATAAGCTGTTATCTCTCACATATATTTCATAGACCCAGACTATCATGTTAGGACAGCTGCTCTTAAAAAATAATTTTCCTGATGGACTGAAAGATTGGGAAATACTTTAAGCACCATCAAAGACTCAATGGGCATGGTATATATATATTTTTTAGTTTAAATGTATTCTTCAATAACTGATAGCATGTAGAATCCTAAGTAAATCCTATATTTAATTATCTACTCTGGCTAATTGGTACATTACCGTAAACTTATTAACAAAGATTCATTTTCAGGAATTTTTCTTAAATTCTCAATAGTTTTAGATAAGTTTAAATGGAAACACGCGTTTGAATGTCACAATGTGTTTTTAGTGAGTTATTAAAAAATTAGAGATTTCACATAAAAATCTAGATTTGGGATTACTTAAAAACTCCTGGTCTTTAGCATAATATAAAAACTTTTACATTTCTTCCTTAAGAGTTTTCCTTGTCAGTTTACTGCATTTTTGTGTCATTTCCTTGTTTTTATAGGAAGCTGGAATCATTAAGTGTACGGTCAACTAAGAACCTGAGACAGGAGGAACTCCAAAGCGCTCTCACCTCCCTGACAAACAGACTGGATTAAATGACCTCTAGGATCTGTCAGGCATGTGATTTCCCTTGACAAGGTCAAAATGACCCGAGGGCAGAGCTGTATCCTGGTATCTAAGCTTCCCTCAGGAAATGTAGGTCTAGATATATGCTCCTATTTCAAAGTCATCGGTCTAGGTGATTCCCTAAAACCTCCCATTTTATCTATTTTTTTTTTTTTAATAACCATGCATGGGGACATCTCAAGAATGTTAGAAAATATTCAGAATTTCTATAAGAAAAATTATTTTCTGACTTCAACTTGAGTTTTAGGTTCTGGGTCAAAGCTACAGATTCCTTATTTCAGGAAGTACTCTATGTTAATGTGTCACTTTCAATTAAAATATTTGAGGGAGTAAGCTTTTTAAAATCATACATTAGCTATATTTTTCCTAAATTAAAGTGATAGACAATCTACAATGAACCATGTTCCAGGCAACTGAAAAAGATGCTAATTGGGTCTAATTAAACAGAAGGCACAGGTCTTCTTCTAGTCTTCAAGTACTATTTTTTTTTTTAGACCAAGCTTTATAATTCACATTTCAGGTTGCAAGTAATTTCTATTTAAGTATTTATTTATGGGAAAGAATTCAAAAAATTTGACTCCAGTTAGAAAATTGACTCAAATTGACTCAAAATAGGAAAAAAGAAAGTCATGATGCCTGCTTCAGCACTTCTTCTATGTGCCCAAAAATGCTGGGGTCTTCAATTGTAGGTGTTATCTGGAAAGAAAAAACGAGAGATGAATGTTTGTCCCTGAACCCCTTCCATGTCTCTATAATTAAACAATTACATGCAATGTTGTATTTCCCATTATCTTATAATATGCATATAAAAATGTTGAAAACAAGGGAACTCTGATTTTAATATTTTAAAATATAATTTGTAGTCTTCCAGAATAATAAACTGTTCATTTAGCAAAACTATTGGTCCTAAATGATGGGGTTTTGGGGTGTTGGTGAGGGTTTGGAGCCAATGGCCAGGAAAGAATTCTCAAAGAAGTCTTTGGTGTCAAAAAGGTGATTTTATTAAAGCATGGGGACAGGACCCATGGGCACAAAGAGCTGCACTGGGGTTGTGAGGAGTGACTTTATTATATACTGTTGGGGGAGGTAAAGTCAAGAGGAAGTTTCTTAAAGGGATTTCCACATGCTAAAGAGGATTTACAGATTATTGGAAGCCTACCAATTATCAAGCTAAGGTTGTTTTTCCCTCTAGCAAAGCATTATCATTAAGATAGGGAGTTCACAGAAATTAGGTTATTGATAAAATGGTCTTTTTCTTGTAATATTACTAAGATATTTGTAAACTGATGGAGACTCTATCAGTTTAGCCATTTGTTTTATGTCCTTTCCTTTGTTCTTGGGCAGCCAGGAGTGCCTGAGGAATGTGTCACATAGCCTACCTGGGGGGTGGGGGAGTTGGGGCAAGTCAACTTGCCTTATGCTCCTTTATCACTAAGTGGTACTTTCTCTAGAATCCCTCTAATGAGTCTTTCTTTGTGCCTCTTTTGAATTTTTTTTTTTTTTGCATTTTCTCATATAACTATTTACTGTTGCATCACCTTCTAGTAGATATTGGTGATTAAGTACATACACTTGAATTAGCCTAACATTTTCCAAAATAATTTTCACTCAAAATAGAAATAATTAGAATATATATCAATTAGAACTATAGAGTATATATGAATGAGAACTATATAACCAGCATATATATTATATATATGATACATACACATATATATCATATATATCTGCACATATACAGCATGTATATAACCAGCATGCATAACCAGTCTCAATTGTTTGCTTTCTCATTCAGTAATAGCCATTAATGACCACAATGAAGGGAGATGTGTCTTTAATTCATTAAGACTGCATTTCCACTAGTTGTTTGCATTTAACTGACATACTGATAGTAAAAGTATTTTCACACACTGGTTCCTATAATCTCAAAGCATACGGTTTTAATTAATATTTGTTTCCACAACCCTCATTCCTGGAGAGTGGTTATGCAGTTTCCCCCTTAACATTAAAAAAAAAAAAATGTAAAAACATTTCAGAACCTGGCGTTGAACATTTTGGATAATTTACCTTATACGGCTTGCCGTTGACCAGGGCAGACAGAGCTGACCGGGGAATTTTTCCAGATCTCGTTTTGGGTAACTGTTTCACAAACACTGCATTTCGAAAAGCAGCCACAGGGCCAATGCTCTGTCTAACATGGTTCACAATTTCTTCCAAAACTTGTTCCTCTGTTGTATTAATATCTAGGGAGAAAGTTCAGGTGGATAAGCACTGAATTAACTAGGGTTAATCATTCAGGGCCCAAACACTCTGGGAGAACAAAGATCTCTCACCTTTTCTCAACACGCAGAGTGCTAAGGGGACGTGACCTTTCAAAGGATCTTCCTTACCAACAACAGCGCAGTCAGCTACCGTGCCATGGGAGAGGACCGACTGTAATAAGGAAAGCATTCATTTAGAAAATCTATGTGTGTGTGTGTGTGTGTGTGTGTGTGTGTGTATGAATATATAAAGAGAGAGAGATACAGACATACGTATTTCAATCAGAAAAAAAAAGTACACGTCAGAGAACTCAAACCCTATAGCTGCCTGCGTGAAAGTTACTACTAATTCACAATTTGTATCATTATAACCAGGGTGAATGAATGATTAGGACCCCCATGGTAGTCACTCACAAAAGGCTAACAGTGATTAAGACAAATTGCTTAGCTTACCTGGAAAGTAGGAGAATTGTTTCTTCATCTCGCTTGTTTATTAATGAAGTCAGGGCAGGTATGCAGTGAGAACACACTGCAGTGTGCATCCGAAATAAAAGGGCCTCATGGTGATTTAGCGTTAGTGCTGGCTACCATAAGCGCACTTTCCAGAGAAATCCAAGGCAGCCCCATGACTAAACAGGGATTTTATTTCTGTATCTGTTACTAAGCAATGAACAGAGCATCTCTTTTCTTGAATGACCACCCATCCAGAGAGGATTTTCCAACTTCAAAGAAAAGGCTGGAGATAGCATGAAGCCCTGACTTCAGATAATCACCCCTGTCAGGGAGCCATTTTCATACTGCTTACTCTAAGCTCTAAATATCTTAAAGAACAAAGCAGCTATCAATCTAGAATCACAAGAAACCACAGAGTAACCACATGAAATACAGAAGCTTAGGGTTAAAAAAACATTTCTGCTGTGATGGTACTTTTAAAAATGATTGTTCAAAATGTCCTCTTCTGAGAGAGTAATAGGTATTTCAGTGACTGCAAATCTCTAATAGCTAGAGAAAACAGTGGGCAATATACCAACAGCCCATTTGACACTTCTTATTCTTTATTCTTTCAACAAATATTTACCAAATCCTTCTATGTTCCAACCACTGCACCAGGCTCAATGCTGAGCAAAAACAGGTGCTTACAGTCTAATAGATGAGAACAATCTTAAAAAACAATCACTAATATTTGTTATTGTGAATGTCTAAATATAAAAGTGGTAAGGGCTCTGGGGAAATAACCGGGTTTTTATATGAAAGCTATAGCAATAGCCTCCAAAATAACTTAGGTTTTTATGTGAAATACAGAGCAAAAGCAGGACAGGGGTCTCAGAGAAGCCTTCAGGAAATGACAATGAGCTCAGGTGTCAAGGATGAGTAGACACTGATTAGGCAAGGAGAAAGGGTGGGGTAAATCCCTGAGGAGAGACTTCACACAAAGCATTTGAACCTGAAAGAAACTAATGTGGCAGGAAAGCAGCAAGGCTGAGAGAGGCACAAGAGGAAAGGAAGCTGTACAGGTAGAAAGGGACTATGCTAAGGACTTCCAATTTAGTAGAGTTGGAAAAGCGATGAAGCAATTTCAAGAGTTGAGGAGGAGATACAAGATCTTTGTGGATTTTTTTAACAGACTTTATTTTTTGGAGTAGTTTTAGATTCATAGCAAAATGGAATGGAAAGCACAGAGTTGTCATATCTCTCCCGCCCCCATATATGCACAGCCTCCCTCACTCTCAAAATCCCTCACTAGAGTGGTGTATTTGTTAGAATTGACAAACCAACATCAACACGTCATTCTCGCCCTCGTCGACAGTTTACATTAGTGTTCACTCTTCATGTTATATATTCTATGGGTCTTATGAAATGTGTGCACCATTATATTGCATTTTACAGAATAGTTTCACTGCCTTAAAATATCTCCTGTGTTTTGCTTATTCATCCTAACTTCCTGCTAGCCCTTGGCAAACACTGATCTTTTCAGTGTCTCCAAAGTCCTTTTCCAGAACACTGGAATCATATAGTGTGTAGTCTTTTCAGATTGGCTTCTTTCGCTTCAGATTGTATTTTGAAACACAAACTTACTTTGGGTTCACTGTGGAGAACAAATAGAGGTCGTTAAGGGTGAGTATTACAATTTATTCAAATCACCCATGAGGCTACAAGTAGACTAAGGCTATGACAATGGGTAATGGGATTCTAGAGTTTCTTTAAAGATAAAATGAACATATTTTTATGATAAATTGGATATGGAGCAAGAAGAAGGTAGGGAAGTTATGGATGATTCTATGTTCTTTGGCTTGAACAGATGTTTGGATAGTGGTGCCATTTTCTAAGCCAGAAAATACTAGTGAAGGCTAAGCTTGGAAGGAATGATCATGTATTAAGTCTTGGAGATGTTCCACCGAGGCATCTTTGAGATATCTAAGTCAAAGCAGTTGAGTCTGATGGGAGTCTTAATCTGGAGATGCACATTTAAATGTCATTAATGCATAAATGGTAACAAAAGCTACAGATAAAGATTAGATTATTTAGGGAGATTGGGGCACCTGGATGGCTCAGTTGGTTAAGTATCTAACTTCCGTTCAGGTCATGATCTCACAGTTTGTGGGTTTGAGCCCCACATCAAGCTCTGTGCTGACAGCTCAGAGCCTGGAGCCTTCTTTGGCTTCTGTGTCTCCCTCTCACTGCCCTTCCCTGCTCATGTTCTGTCTCTCTCTCTCTGTCTCTCAAAAATAACTGTTAAAAAAATAAAAAATAAATTAGGGAGAAAGCAATAAGAAGATGAAAGCCTTAAGGAACTCTGACATTTAATGGCTACATGAAAAAGGAGTAGCTGACAAACGAGACGAAAAAGGCACAACCAGAGAGACAGGGAAAAACACAGCAGAATCTGGGACATGATGCTTTCCAGTCCCAAAGTTTCCAGGAAAATCTTTTTTTTTTTTTTTCTTTTAATTACACCAAGTTGAAAATGAGTCCTGGAAGACTCAGCGAACAACTAGAATGTTGGGTGCAAAGCCGGTGCACTACCTCACACTGCCCCTGATTAAGCACAGAAATCAACATTTCTCCCATATCCTGTTGTTACCATCCACTTTGAAGGACTGAGTTATAAGAGTTGCCAGCCACATAGTTTTTGACTCTTCCAGTGCTGACGATAGGATGTGTTCAATAAATTATTTTCTGTGGTACATATTTTATTCACTTCATTGCTGATATAGAGCTGTGTACTGCATCTTCCATTAGTTGGGTCTGACTAAAAAAGCTCCTGCAAAACATGTACTATACAGACCACACAACACCATCTTCTCCCAGTGCTTCAGTTGGAACTCTCAAAATGCTTCCAACGGCTTCCCATTTGTTAAGATCTTATTTATGTGTTAGGTGCAGATGCTAGAGACAAATTTCATTGCCAGAGATCTGTACTGGGAGTTAGTATACTCAGTCTGTGGAGACAATATTTTGTCGATGGCAGATAGGATGTCGTTTTGGTGGGCCCGATCCTATACTCTGGCTTAGGATTCCCTTCATGGGTGGAGAAAAACTTTTTTCTGGATAACCAGAGTTTTGATTGTCAAAGAAGAAATTGTTAAAGTGTTCATTGGTGCCATAAGCCTCTCTACCTTAGTTTTTTAAATGCCAATGTATCTGCTCAAATTACTATTAAAAAAAATTTTTGATCATCCAGGTATTTTGTCACCTAACCAGTGTAATTTTAACTAAATCAAACATCAAACCTTCTAGTTTGCCATTCATTCACCGTATTGTTTTAATTTCACCACGTTTCTACCCTCAGTATTAGTATGTTTAGAAGTGGATGAAGGGGGGTTCCTGGGTGGCTCGGTTGGTTAAGCATCCAACTTCAGCTCAGGTCATGATCTCACGGCTCGTGAGTTCGAGCCGCGTGTCGGGCTCTGTGCTGACAACTCTGAACCTGGAGCCTGCTTCTCTCTGCCCCTCCCCTGCTCACTTTCTCTCTCTCTCTCTCTCTCTCTCTCTCTCTCTCTCTCTCAAAAATGAATAAACATTTAAAAAAAATTTTTTTTAAAGATGTGGATGGGAAAATTCTGACTGGTTTTCCATATGGGCAGAGTACTTTAAAATCAGAATATATAACACAGTTTTCTACAGTATCAGAGTTTCACATTTTTCCTAGTTTGTAGACAAGCTCTTAAAAATCTGTGAAAAACATAATCATTTACCAGAATTTTACGTCATCTATAAACAAGGTTCATTATTATACTGGATAAAATATTATATTAATCCATCAGTATTGAAAAGATGCCATAAAGGAAGGGGGGGATGGCTTTCTATGTTGGCTCCATAAATAATATTTACATGCTAAATAATGATTGCAACAACTGAATCATTAAAAAGGAAAAGCATCGAATTATGTCTTGGCAACATTTAAGGGACAGAAACCAAATATCTTGGGGGGCTAAAAATATCCAGAGCCATTTTCATATATTTTCTCCACATAAAACCCATAAGCCTCTGTGATTAACTGGCATTTAAGAACTGAAAAACTAACACAACTTAAAAGGTAATTGTCTCAACCAAAAGTGTGCAATGGTTCCAATTTATGACTTTTCGTCTTTAGGGTGGTCTGAAAGCAATATGAGTTCAGTAGAAACTATGCTTCAAATTTTGAATTGTGGTCTTTTCCTAGGCTAGGATATGTGGTACAATCCTTTCTTGAGACACTGGGCAGTGGGGGAAGCCTCGGCGCCCAGACAGCCAAGTGATCACAGGGTAAACAACTGTTACACTTACAACCACTCTCTACCCATACCACCATTCTCTTTTTCATTTTCAGTACCATAGCCAATAAATTACATGAGCTATTCAACACTTTGTTATAAAGTATTTACATAAGATGATTTTGCCCAACTGTAGGCTGATGTTAGTGTTCTGAGCATGTTTAAGGTAAGGTAGGCTAAGTTTGGCAGGTTAAGTGTATTAAATGCATTTTCAACTTATGATCTTTTCAATTTACAATAAGTTTATCAAGATATAACGTCTTCTCAAATTGAGGAATATCTGTATAAATGTTAGGGTAACAGTCCTTGTAAATGCTTGTCATTTGTTGATTTTGGGGTACTGTCATTTCTAGGTAAATTTTAATGGATTTGGAAGGTTTTTTGGCTTTAGTGAGCTGAATTATACAGATCTCTTAATTATGTTTTTAAGTAGTTTAATCTTAGAAGTATTAGTTTAAATCAAGCACTTTCATAAAATGCAAGGAGCCAGTTTTGGTGGGAGATTGTGTCTGCAGTAGGGAAAAGAAGAATGCTTTTTCATTCCCTCTGATGTTGGAGTCAGATTCTACATTATTATCAGTATTCATATTCATACTCAGGAAAATATTCAGCAATTTTACAACTATTTAAATCTAGTAATCATTTAATGCTGAGTAGAAGAGAAATTACATGGCATCTTTGTTGAATATACACTTTATGGAAATATATTCGATCCTGAAGAAATCACTCCTAAAAATAGCAAACAAAATAGCCAACTTGGAAAACAAACAGTGAAACTATGGTTAGAATAAACTTCCAAAGGGCAAATTGCAATGAACACTGCCCTAGGCTTTAAGTGCAGTATTTTAATGCCAGATTTCCAAGTTCCCAACAATACCAGTGGGATTATTTTAAGCTACAAGTGAATGAATGAAATCAGAGAGCCTAATTTGTTCCCTGGAGGTGTCTATGCACGATAGCCTGCCCACAGCAGCGAAAGAGCACCAGGCAAGAAGGACCGCATTGGCTCCTGGTAATTTTGGCTCATAAGACCTGAACTAGCAGATTTCAGACCCAATTTTCCTAAGAACACCTTGAACTTCCACCAGAATATTCCAAGTGTCTACCCAGATGCCAGACTTTCAAAGATTAACTTTTAAAATACAATTGTTCTTTAATAGTTACAGAAGGCCCTAACAGGTGTTGAGATCTGCAAGGATAAGATCCTCTTCAATTTATAAAAGCTATTCTAGAACTCTTGTTTTCTTATGACGAGAACAGAAAAGAACATATAGTTTCCTAAAATGTTTTTGATGTAGTAACTTTAATAGAATTTGTTTGATTAGTCTTATGTAATGCACTTGTCATATTTTACTTTAAGAAACTGGGAAGGCACAGATTTTTACTATATATAAAAGCAATATTCAGTCTATTTTGAATTATTACAGATGACACTCCTATGCATTAAGACCCTCAAATCCTATTTCAAAAACTGAAAATAGAATTCAGCATTCAAAATTGACAATTGAGAATCCTAATGGGAATCCTGGAAAGCATCTACATGTAAAGTAAGGTTTGGACACTTTAATAAAAGTTGGTTATGTCATCAATAAAAACATTTCACATACATATTAATTATCAATATGTTAAGCAATTTTTATAGGATGTGGGAAAAAGCCAGTAAAAAATGTTAGTTCCCAACTCTTTAAAGGATGTCATCATAAAGAAACAAACCTGATATGAATTGAGTTACTAACTTCTTTATTAGACGTAAGTATACAATAGAGTTAATCATTTAATTTATACAAAGGGAGACATTCACTTCAAGAAGGCTTGAAGGCTGGCAGGTGTCCTATTATGTGCTGTAATTACTCCAAGATCTAGTGACAAAATTCTTGTTGGGAAGCATTGATTTCAGCATGTTTTTTTTTTCTAATTTTGTCATTTTTACTATCTTCTGCCTGCCTCATTCTCTGATTACATACAGTGAGGATGTCAGTAGAAACATATATTTAAATAGATTGATACTTCCCTTTTTATTCTAAAAATAAAAGAGAGAACCAAGAACTTTGATAATAAAAGCTGTGCATATGTAATCTCCAAATTTTGATTAGCTGAGTCTGCCAGAAATACAGGTGAATATTGGAGGTAATCTCCTACAGGCAAGAAATTAAAAGTTCATGCAACCAGAACAACCTTTTGCCAACACACCAAAATACATGAAGCATAAATTTCAATTTCAGGTTATCACAAAATTCAGAGTAGGTTAAAAACAAGATAATATTATAATAGAGCACAAAGCCACATATCCCAAAATATTATATAGAATTCTTTCTTTTTACTCAAATAATATCACACTGTCACACACACACACACACACAAGCCAACATGACAAGAAGTGTTCATATGTTTTGTTTTAGCTGAAAGTAAGTATGATTTTTAAAGAAGGTGACCAGTGGGGCACCTGGGTGGCTCAGTCAGTTAAGCGACCGACTTCAGCTCAGGTCATGATCTCACGGTTCTTGAGTTTGAGCCCTGTCTCGGGCTCTGTGCTGATAGCTCAGAGCCTGGAGCCTGCTTCAGATTCTGTGTGTCTCTCTCTGACCCTGCCCTGCTCCTACTCTGTCTCTGTCTCTAAAAAATAATAAATAAATGTTAAAAAAAAATTAAAGAAGGTGACCATCTTTTTTTTTTTTTCCAACGTTTTATTTTTATTTTTGGGACAGAGAGAGACAGAGCATGAACTGGGGAGGGGCAGAGAGAGAGGGAGACACAGAATCGGAAACAGGCTCCAGGCTCTGAGCCATCAGTCCAGAGCCCGATGCGGGGCTCGAACTCACGGACCGCGAGATCGTGACCTGGCTGAAGTCGGACGCTTAACCGACTGCGCCACCCAGGCGCCCCGGTGACCATCTTTTAATTATAGGAAAGAGAAGTAAACTTTGATTCTGCATGCTCTGATCCCACTGGATTACTACTCATACTACTTTAAATATTTTCTTTCATTTAAACTATAGTTTGCTCTATTCCATTTAAAAATGATTCTGGGTTTGGTTCTGATAAAGATGGAATAAATACACTCCACCTTATCACTTTCACTAATTGCAATGAAAAACTCTGGGCTGAAAAAACCAGATCAGATGACACTATTAGAATTATAAACTTGAGACAAAACCTGATGGTGAATCCCCTCTTTTTTGTTTGTTTCTTTGTAGGATTTGGTTTTTGTTGTCATTATGGTTTGTTTGTTTGCCTCCTGCATATTCCAGCCTGGATGCTGGAGTAGCACAAAAGATGGAACTGCCAATAAGTGCAGACAGAAAAAGCCCCCAAATCATCTGCCTTTACAGAGGTCTAGGGAAAGGAGCAGAGGATCTGGGAAACAATCCTTTTCATGCTACCTCTCTCCTCTAGGTGAACACCAACAAGGAAGCACTGTCCCTCTTCCTTCCTACCGAGCTGTAGCAACCTTGTTGACTTTCCACACCCTACTCCAAGTGAAGGCCAGCAAAGAGCTGTGTCCTTTCCTTCCTCCACTACTGGTGTGCATCCTGTGGGATGGTGCCTTGGGAGACCCCCCCCCCCAAAAAAACGCACCCAATCTAAGGGAGTCTAGAAAGATTCAATGTCATTTGTCCCCCGCTCCCTCCTCCCACAATAGCAGCCAGGCAGTCCCTGTTAACTTGCCCTGCTCTACACAAAGTGCTGTCAATGAGACAGAATCCCATCCTCCGCCCAGGCACGCTGTGTAGGTAGAACATGCAGTATTGAACCCTGGTAAGAACATAGGGAGGGTAAAGCCCTGACTTTTTACCCAGAAGAGCAGCAATGAGGAGCCTTGGAAATCAGAAAGTACAAAGTAAATTATGGAGAGGAAGGAGTTGGAGAAAGGCATACTTTCAATCTGTGTATTTAAAGTAGTCCTGAGCCCACCCCAGATTTGTGCATGCGTGAATCCAACCAGAATCAGCACAGTGAGGATTTTGAGCACTTAACTCGAGTTTCAGATTGGCCTCTGGGAGAGACACAAGTGAGATGGATCAAACAGCACTTCGGAGTATTTGAAAATTAAATTGACATTAGAACCACAGCCCATAGAAAGTGGGCATGATCTGATTTTAACTAAAATAAATAATCACAAGAACACAAATCCAGATGATTTAAACAGGATCCAAAATCTCATAATGTCATATTCAAAATATCTAGGATAAAATCTAAAGTTACTGGACATAAAAGAAATCGGGAAAACCTAAACATCTCAAGAAAAAAGACCATCAGTCAATAGATGCCAACTCCAAGATGACCCAAATATTAGATTTATCAGACAAAGATTTTAATGCAGCTATTATAATGGCAGCAGGGGGATAAAACTTTCCTGGATTCCTCATTGTTCCTATAAAAAGCCCTAGCCTGTTGAGAATCGTCAAATACCATGAGAATTTGATCTATAGCTATTTGTCAAGTTAATTGCTCTGATCTGACAGGATAATAAGACTTTTTCTAATTTACCTGGGAGGGCAAAATTATTAAAGTCTAGACTAGCTCCCTAGGTTAAACTTACAAAGTGCTAGGGAGACTGGCTCACTAGCTTCCTAGGTATTGACATGTCAAAAAAGATGAGGCCTCAGATCTTGTAAACATTTCTAGGTTGTAAGAGTTGAGATTCACAGGGCTGTCCGGCTCCTGGAGAGATTTTATTTACATATCAAAGAGTGGAGTCTGGATGCAGGCCCTTCAGTTTAGGAGACCTTCTGAGGAGGAGTGAAGAAGCTGCTCCATTCCCCTTTAGAAGCAGAGAAAAATTATCTCCCTTTTCTGTTATCTAGAAGTGTCTGGTGCTTATGTAGGATAGGGCTAAGACCTCAGGTAAGAGGGCAATGACACACTTACTACCAAGAAATCTGTCTTTGACCTAAAACATCCCATTTGCACATTCAGGATAAAATTGACAAAGATGAATACTAAAACCCAGAATAGCCATGGCCCAAGAAGTATGGGCAAACCTTCCTGGAATGAATGGAAACAGAAGTTCTCAGTAAAAAAACAAAAGCTATCAAAAAAAAAAAAAAAAAAAAAAAAAAAAAAAAAGAAAGAAATGACTTAAAAGAAGGGAAAAAGGGCAAATGAGGGGAATGAAGGCAAAAAGAAAAACCAATAAACTGATAGGCATAAATATAAACATATGAATAATTAGTTTAAATGTAAGTGGTCCAAAAACACCACCAGTTAAAAGACAGAGATTTTCAGATTGGATAAAAACAAAAGGAAAATCCAACTATATGCTATCTACAAGTCCACAGAAAGCATAATGATCCGGATGATGGATTTATATGGATCCATAATGATCCATAATGATCCAAATGAAATGATGGCAAAAGACAGAAGATTGAAACACAAAAGATGGAGTGGCTATGTGATTACCACAGATGACCAATTTCAGAACAAAGAGAATTACTATAGATGTTTGTAAAAAATCAATATATAAAAACATTGCAACCAAGTAAGGTTTATCTAGTAATGCAAGACTGAACATTTGAAAATTAATTAATGTAACTCACATATTAAAAGGCTTAAAAAGAAAAGCCACATGACCATATCAATAGAAGCAGAAAAGGCACTTGGCAAAATTTGGCATTCACTCAAGATTTTTGAAAAATCTCATCAAATTACAGGGGCACCTGGATGGCCCAGTCAGTTCAGCGTCCAACTTCAGCTCAGGCCATGATCTCACAGTTCATGAGTTTGAGCCCTGCACTGGGCTCTGTGCTGACAGCTCTGGAGCCTGCTTTTGATTCTGTATCTCCCTCTCTCTGACCCTCCCCTGCTCACACTCTGTCTCTCTCTATCTCTCAAAAATAAATAAACATTAAAAAAATTTTTTTGACTGATCAAATTAGGAATAGAATGAACATCTTAATTTGATAAAGTTTATCTCCAGAAACACTGACAGGAAACTTTTTTTTTTAATGTTTATTTATTTTGAGGGGGGTGGAGAGAGAGAGAGAGAGAGAGAGAGAGAGAGAGAGAGACCAGTGGGAAAGGAGCAGAGATATATGGAGAGAGAGAGAATTCCAAGCAGGCTTCATGCTGTCAGTGCAGATCCCCATGCAGGGCTGAAACTCACAAACCATGAGATCATGATCTGAGCCAAAATCAAGAGGACATTTAATAGACTGAGCCACACAGCTCTCCAGGAAACATTCATAATGGTAAGGTATTGAATTTTTTTACCCTAAGATAAAAACAAGGCAAGGGTGTCTACTCTCACAACTCTTAGTCAATATCATACTGGAAGTTTTAGCCAGCTCAAGAAGGCAAGAAAAAATGAATAAAAGGCATTCAGACTAAAAAGACAGCAATAAAACTATCCCTACTCACAGACAACATGATGGATTATCTATATAGGAAATCTCAAGAAATCTATAAAAAATACCAGCTCAAAGAAGTCAATAGTATTTCTATCCACTAGCAGTGAAAATTTAGAAACCGAAATTTTAAAATAGATTCTATTTGCACTACCTTAAACATTAAATACTTAGGTATAAAGCTAACAAAATATGCTCAGAATCTGTATACTAAAAAGTATAAAATATTGATGAAACCTATCAAAAGAGACCTAAAGACATGGAGACATGTATAAAATTCATGGATTGGAAGATTCAGTATAGGTCAGATATCAATTTTTCTCAAAAGAATCTATAGATTAAGACCCAATCAAAAGCTCGTTCTAAAATATACATGGAAAAGTAGGGGAACTGGAACATCCAGAACAACTTTGAAAAAGATGAACAAATGTGGACACCATTCAACTGGAAGGCATTCCATAAAAGCTACAGTGTCAAGACAGAATATTATTGGTAAAGAGATAAACACAAAGAAAAATGAAAGAGAAGACATGCTCTAAGAATAGATCCATTCAAACACTGTCAGCTGATTTGGACAAAGATGTAAAGGAAATTTAAAGGAGAAAGGGGGTCTGCAAGAACTGATACTTGGAACTACTGACATCCATATTTAAAAAAAAGTAATAATCCTCAACTACATCCTGCACCATTCACACACAGACATGAAAACTCAAAATGTAAATGTAAACTGATAGAAAATGTGAAATACTAAACTAAGTGCAAAACGTGAAACTATAAAATTCTTAGGTCAAAACGAATGAGAAATATTTATGACCTTAGGTTAGGAAAGAAATCTAAGATACAACACCAAAATCACGATCTGTCAAAGAAAAAAAGTTAGTGAACTTGACTTCATCAATATAAAAAATACTTCCGCTCTGTTAAGAACACTGTTAAGAGAATAAAAAGACTAGCCACAGACTGGAAGACAGTATTTGCATATCATGTATCACATAAAGGACTCTCAAAACTGAAAAATAAGAAAACAAGCTAATTAAAAAAAAAAGAGGGGCGGGGCAGATGATGTCAACAAGTATTTTACCAAAGAAGATATGTGGATGAGAAACAAGCGTATCAAAAGATGCCCAATGTCAGTAAGTCATTAGAGAGAAGCAAATTAAAAGCACAATGAGATACCATTTCACATCTACTAGAATGGTTTAAATAAAGAATAATGACAACTCCAAGTGTTGATGAAGAAGAAATAGAAACTCCTAAACACTGCTGGTGTGAACGTAAAAGTGCACAGACACTATAGAAAAAGTTTGACAGTTTCTTACAAGATTAAACATACACTTACCATATAAACCAGCAAACCACTATAGGTATTTATCCCAGAAAAATGAAAATGAATTTTGCCCAAAAACCTATACATGAATGTATATAACAGAATTATTCAAAATTTTTTCCTAACTAGAAATAATCCAAATATCCTTTAATGAGTGAATAGATGCAGAAACTGGTTAGTACATGCATACACGGAATACCGCACAGCAATATAAAAGGACAAGTTAGTGATATACACAAAAGGTGGATGGATCTCAAATGTATTTCCCTAAATGAAATAACCCAGTCTCAAAATGCTACATACAGTGTTATTCCATTTATATGGCATTCTAGAGAAGCAAAAACATAGAAACGAAAAATCAGTAGTTACCAAGGGTTAGGAATGGGAAGGGTTAGAATACAAAGATAATTTTATGACAGACGTCTTTGGCAGTGTTGACATTTTTCTGTATCCTGTCTGTCTGTGGTGATGGTTCCAAGAATCAAACAAGTATAGAGATTCATGGTATTATACAACAATAAAGTGGATTTTACTCTATGTAAATGTAAAAATCAAAAACCAAAAACATTAAAAAAAATCTTCTGGGGACTCTGTGGCAATGTGTTTACGTTGGAAGAAAATTCTCAGGATTTAAGATTAGAATAAAATGTCTAAATCTCATACCACTTAAAGGCTATATGCAACCTGGTTATCAAGCAAGAGCAAAACCAGAAGATAGAGGCTATCAAGAAGCCAAAATATATAGGCTCTCCTTCTAGTGGGGCGCCTGGGTGGCTCAGTCAGTGAAGCGACCGACTTCAGCTCAGGTCATGATCTCATGGTTCATGACTTTGAGTCCTGCATTGGGCTGTGTCCTGACAGCTCAGAGCCTGGAGCCTGCTTCAGATTCTGTATCTCCCTTTCTCTCTGCCCCTCCCCTGTTCATGCTCTGTCTCTCTCTCTCTCCCCCCCCCATCTGTCTTTCTTAAAAATAAACATTAAAAAATTAAATATATATATATATATAGGAATTTTAAGGATATATATGTATACATATATATATGTATGTGTGTGTGTATATATATATACATATATATACATATATATACATATATATACATATATATA
>NW_024412413.1:38040502-38068622 GCF_014898765.1 Herpailurus yagouaroundi
ATATATACATATATATACATATATATACATATATATACATATATATATAGGCTTTTCTATAAATAACACATATATATCCTTAAAATTCCTCACTACCACCCAGGCAGAGATCAGGGAGTTTGGAGAATATGAAGATTTACACAAGAATAAATAAGGGAAGAGAAATACTAGAGTAATCTAGCCTCTGCTTCCATTGAAGGGTACAGTAATTTTCCAGGTACAGTGACTTAACCTCAATATTAACTTAAGTTCAGCTCTGTCTCTAAATAGTACCTGGAATAGTAAACCAATATTCATCAATACCTCTTCAATAGCACCTGCAGAAATTCTGTGACCTGCAACATTTATCACGTCATCAACTCGAGACATAACATATAGATAGCCTTCTTCATCCATGTAACCAGCATCCATGGTGTCATAGTATCCCTGTAAATAAGAATCAATAATGTCTAATTAGCATGTATTGCTAGGTAAGACAATCATTTAAGCTTGGTATATATAAAATGTGATAAAAATGGATTTACTCCATGCATTTGACTTTTTTCATACCTAGACTATGGAGTCAAATTCCTTTCGATTTTGGTAACTTACTAGAACTTCTTTGCTCCTCTAACAGCCAGGAATTAATTTAAGTGTTCTTATATATGGTCAAGTTTAGTGTCTGAACTATAAGTTATAAAGTTTATGAACTCAATTTTTTTAATGAAGAATAGTTCAATATTTCCAATATACTTTGGTTTTGTAAAGTAATTCTGATAGATTTCTTCATTAATTATATTAATTTTTAAAAGCTTTAAAGCTCTCTATGAATAATTAGAAAATACAGCGCTGTTTATTAACATGAATTTGGATTGGACTCAAGCGTCCGTGAAATATAATAAGGATGAAGTATAATTTTTAATCAACTCAAAGTAGCAGCACATCTTCACTGACCCAGAAAATCACAATAGAATGATGAATAAAGAGGAATAAGAAGTAGAAAGAAATATTTCTTCTAATGCTTTGCAGTCATCTTGATTCTTACGTAATGAGCACAGACTTTAGGAACAATCCAGATGAGTCACTATTTGGTTTCCTAATCTTTCTGAGATTCAGGACGCTCATCTGTTAAACAGGGTAGTGAACTATACCCTGTAAGGCCTCCATGAAGCATAAATGAGATGGTTTATACCTAGAGGGCGACTCTGGCACATCATAAGCCCTCTGTAATTGTCAGCTTTTATTGCGATTTCTGTTGGAGAGAAAACCTAGAGTACAGTTAAAGAGAATGGACTCTGGAATCAGATTTTATGTTCAATTTTCAGCTCCATCACTTCTAAATGACAGGCAAGTTACTCAACCTTGTTGTACTGTGGCCAAGCCCTTTAATGAGAAGTATGAGGTCAGGGTAACAAGGCGAGTGTAGAGTCACTCCATACAGTTTACCCATAAACTGAGACTTTGAAAGACCTTTCAGTGTTAAAGGTGATCATGTTAAAACCACACTCACATCTGATTTGCCATTGTCGGGTGTAATTAATCACATCAGAACTCTGATGACTTCACAGTGGCCCATCAGGCAGATAGATTGGGCTGACAGGAGTCAACCCTACTGACAAATCTTCCCTGCCACAGTCCTTTGGGGCATGTTTAATCTTAGCTACTGAGGTCATTTAACTCCATGATCTCCTTCTAAAGGAAGCTATTTTAAATCTTGTCATTTGTCTGGCTGATGAGGTTACCTGTCTTTCACTCACAAATAATAAAGATAAAATGCTAAATACTGAGACTTCGTTTTTTTTTATGAAATTATGACCATTTATTTATTTATTTTTTCATCTAGTGCATAATGAGGAGAACCAAGGATGTCTCAGGGAAAGAAACAGAGGTGAAAGGACAGAAGCTGTATGATGGTGGGACCTGATGTGGATTATCAGTAAAGTGCTGTTATAAACACAAAACACATCACGGTGATATGGAGAAACAGGTAAAAAATGACAAAACAGAAAGTAGGAGAACACTTTTTGTTATCCAGGGTACTGGAGGTTGTGCTGGGAGAACACCGTCTCTAGCATGTGTCCATAGTTTAAAAATGAGAGTTTAAAATAAAAAGCTAAGAGAGAACATTCAGGAACAAAATGTCAAAAATAGGCAAGGGATAGAAAAATACAACTTGTGGGCCGTGGGCCATCTGAATGTACTTTGCTCACATAACCAGCTTAGGGGATGAAGGGGGCCTAGTGACAGTGTACAATTCTCATCCGGTGCTTTCATTCTGCAGAGGGATCCAACGTAGGAAAGAATAGATGGCCCCAAAGTTTTTAACTTGACAGAAACTTTCCTGATAATGAGGGCTGCTAAATTTCAGGAAAATGTGCTAAGAGAAACTGAAAATTTTCTATGTCCACAGACTGAGAAAAATAAATATAAAAATGACTCATTTAGATAATTCTACTTTGGACACTCTTATTTCTGAGATCTAGAACTTGGTCCAGATAAACTTTAAGAGTTGTAGTATTATCTATGATTCCAGAACAAAGCTGCTCAATTTAATAGCCAAGAACTATAAAGAAGTACTTTGGAAGGTTGTTGTTGTTGTTGTTGTTTTTTAAAGTATAATAAAGTTCTTACAGGAAATTTTTCAAAGTATAAATGCTTGAATGCTTCCTGATTCTTCCAGAGTCCTGAAAAAGCCCCAGGTGGTAATGGCAACCTTATATAAAAACAGAGCAGTTAGAATTATGATCAAAATGGTAATAAAGAAAGATTGATTCGAATAGTTTTCTAGTGTGATGGATAATTGCAAGTCAAATCCCACATCGAATACAACCCCTAAATCTGCTGGATCGATCATGTCTAATAAGGGCTGAAGTAGTTTGATCATGACATAGCAGCATCATTGAGGGATGACTGTAGTTTCTGCAAAGGGCACAAAAGGCACGTGCAGTTGGCATTCAAAGACATATTAGCAGCAATCACTGTTTCAATAAGAAGCGTAACATCTGCAAAAAGGAATAAAAAATGTATCACTGAATTGACTTTTTAGGACAAATATGTTTCCACCATAAGCAAATAAATTCTCTTTTTTCTTTTCTTTCTTTCTTTCTTTCTTTCTTTCTTTCTTTCTTTCTTTCTTCCTTTCTTTCTTTCTCTCTCTTTCTTTCTTTCTTCCTTTCTTTCTTTCTTTCTCTTTCTTTCTTTCTTTCTTTCTTTCTTTCTTTCTTTCTTTCTTTCTTTCTTCCTTTCTTTCTTTCTCTCTCTCTCTCTCTCTTTCTTTCTTTCTTTCTTTCTGAAGTATCAAGGTCCCAACTGCCACCCCTGCATGTCTCTGTGAAGAAATGCTCCAATTAAACATTCCAGGAACAATCTTATCTTCACAGTCAAGCTGCCTCCCCTCCCGGCTCAGGGAATTCCTTCTCAGTACGCCCTCTATTCTTCCTTTTCACAACCATCCCAACCTCTGTGATTTCTCATCCTATGAACACATGGAGATACTTGAGAATATAAAATATAAGGTTGGATACACTTCTTCTTTCCAACCAATTTGCTCTTGTATTTCCTGCTTTCCTCCAAAGTACCAAACAGATGTTTTACGCATGGCAAGGCTTAATCTGTAGCTATCTTTCCTTTTTTTAAAAAAAAATTTTTAAATGTTTCATTTATTTTTGAAAGAGAGACAGAGTGTGAGTGGGGGAGGAGCAGAGAGAGAGGGAGACACAGAATCTGAAGCAGGCTCCAGGCTCTGAGCTGTCAGCAGAGCCCGATGCGGGGCTCAAACTCACGAACAGCGAGATCATGACCCGAGCTGAAGTTGGACACTTAACCAATGGAGCCATCCAGGCACCCCTGTCTCTCTTTCTGACAGGTAAATGTTAGATTGGTTCCCTGTAAGAAGTGCCACCTGACAGGGGCGCCTGGGTGGCGCAGTCGGTTAAGCGTCCGGCTTCAGCCAGGTCACGATCTCGCGGTCCGTGAGTTCGAGCCCCGCGTTGGGCTCTGGGCTGATGGCTCAGAGCCTGGAGCCTGTTTCCGATTATGTGTCTCCCTCTCTCTCTGCCCCTCCCCCGTTCATGCTCTGTCTCTCTCTGTCCCAAAAATAAATAAACGTTGAAAAAAAAAAAAAGTGCCACCTGACAAAAATACCCACTCAAATTGTTTTCTGGATACAGAAATCTTTTAGATGCTTTAAAGTTTGGAGATTTAGATACCGTAAAACTTAAGGATTTTGAAAAAACCTTCCCTGTCCATACTCATACAATAAAATACGTAGTGAAGCAGGGACCGTACAGTACGGCTGCTGAGAAAACTGAAAACAAAGTAGACGTGGCTGCTGCCCAGGTGAGGCAACGTCAGACACAACCCCACCCCAGTATTAGGCCTCCGAGGTGCTGAACTATATTCTCACATTCGGTCAGACGGAAAGTGCTGTTACAGGTGGCATCAGGAGCCCAGCTGCGATCGCCCAGCCCCACTCTCTCCAGCCTCCAGGTAGGTCCTCCCTTGCGAGGGCTTCATTTGGTGACATTTTAAGATGGACGAGAAATGCAACATCTGCATTTCTGGACCTCATGTCATGACATAAAAGTGCATGTGAAAGCATTCTGTAATCCGTAAAGAAAACTACAGAGATTCTGCTGTTGTTACTACTGCTGTTCATCACTAAGTCTGCGGGCAGGAGGCAGGCTGAAGCAGATGATCCCTTCAGGTCCTTTGAACGGACTTTACTATGTCAATCCTAAATCACTATGTATATAATTTCACTTCATCGGTGTGTTTTTATTATTGATATTTTACAGACCAGTGTATATCATTGATTAGTAAACATGGACAGAAAATATGGATAGAGAAGCCACCAAAACACATTCAACTTAGCATCATTTTCAAGATGTCGAGGAGGAAGAGGTGAAGAGGACACCAAGAAGGGAGGGTAGATGGCGAATCAAAAGCCAAAACAGGCCAGAAGAGATAACCTTAGTCAGTGAAGCTGACTATACATAAAATAAGCAACGCCAACAAAAACCCTGCTGGAGATAGATTCTGCTTACATATTAAATAAATCATTTCCAATTGTTTCTCCCCAAATATATCATGATATATAATCCTGTATGTTTTTCATGGTGATATTTTTAAACAATATTCTAAGAAAAATAAAAGATAACTGCCATAACAAATGCCAGCTGACACTAGGCTGTTTGGCAGACATCAGAGAGTGGTGGGGTCTGAGGCAAATTAGAATGCACATGCCAGGTGTAATGGGAGCAGCTGTTTCCTAACTCCATCTGGCATACAGAAATGCCCGTCCAAATACTGAGTCTCTTAATATTGCCCATACTAAAAACTATGCATATAGAAGGACATATTTTTAAACAGGCTTCTCTTTCACTTTATCTACCCCTGGTATTAATACATAACAGATACGTTATATTCTGATAATTAATTAAAGCTTAGAGGATTAAAGTCTAGGTAGTCATCCTCCAGGGGCGAGGGGCAGGAAACTTTAAGGACCTGGGCTTTTTCAGCTGTTGCACAAAATTTTAAATACCTGCTTAAATGTTGCGAAGAACAGGGACAGTAGGGATTTTTATACCATTTCTCATTCCTGTGTGAAAGGTCTGCATAAGTTTGGGTATACCCATAGACCTTGAGAATTAAGAATAACATACCAAAGATAAGATCCAGGGACAGAGCATGAAACAGGAAGGAGAAATTCAAGGCCAAATGCTATTGTTCTTTAAGGACCAAAAAAAAAAAAAAAAAAAAAAAGACTATTGAACAAAAATAAAATAACACAGAGATATATGAGAACTAGGAAAAAATAGTAACTTAGGAGCCATTAAAGTAGAGTTTTAATAAGAGTTTTAATAATAAGAGTTGACTGAGTGTTCAACAAGGTCAAATGAAAGCACAGATTTTGTCTGAGGGTGGATTCAAGAGAGGTTAGGGAACTTAGTGATTGAGATATTCTGAGTATTCTTAGGATTGCCATTTCGTGGTGTGGAGCGGCCAACAAGGGATGTGACTAAAAAGTAAACAGGAAGTTAAGTGGAGGCAGCAAGTTTAGACTATATTTTTTAAAAGTTTGTGGGTGACAGGCAGGAGAGATATGTCATTGTTTAAGGCAGAGAGGCAGGCTGATTTAAGATGGGGAAGATTTGAGTAGAAGTAGCCAGTGGAGAGAGGATGAAGATATGAAAGAGAAGAAAATGCCAGAGAACTTATGTTTCATTCATTCATTCATTCATTCATTCATTCATTCATTCATTCACTCATGTATTTATTTTCTTCATTCAATCAATATTTGTTCGATTCCGGTATTCCTCAGTCATTGTATTAGACATTAATGATACAAAGATATAAGAACTCTGGTCTCAGACATATGAAAATCCTGGTGTGTTGTGTACTACAAGAAATGTATTTTTACAATACAGATAGGGAGAAAGCCTGTCATGAATGATATCTATTCAGTCACGTTAATGAAATAACAAGGTAAAGATGTTTGTCAGGCAAGTTTTACAGCAGGTCCTTAAACTCTCTACTGGCAGGAGCTCTTGGAAGGGAAGGTTTTATCCCTAAAACTAAGTCACGCCTAATAAGCCAAGGTGTGGATCTACTGGAAATAGCATATGTGCCTCCTGATCATTTTTGAGATGTCCCCAGAAAACTACTTCATTATCTCCAAATCTAACTGAGGAACAGGCTGGAAAGCATATATGAGATTGAAATTGTTAATTAATGGGATAAAATGAGGGAATGCTATCTGTTCTTCACTAATAAAGTCTCATGTTGTTATTTCAATATTAGAGAAGAACTCTGTAAAAGGAACCTTGAAAGATGCCATATAATAGTCCTAAGGAAAAGCAGGAAGACAGGTTTCCAGAATTAGGAATATCTGTGATTATCTATAGGTATATAAAATATATGTGAAATAAAACATGTGAGAAGAGAAGCAATGAGCTTCAGACAGAAGTTAGGTATATATGAGCTAGAGCAGATTTTTTTTTTTTTTTTTGGTGGGGGGGCAGAATTCTAAATTAACACTTTTCTTGTTGATATCCAAATGATTATACTAAATGTAGGTCTTCTTTCTGGAACAGTGGGTGTACTGGGGCTTTTCTTATGAAGTTATCTTATAGAAAAAGAACTTTTTTCTGTAGTTACAATAACATAAAGATACACTGGACTGGCAGAAGAAACAGGAAGATATTAAAATCCCAAGGCATCTGCTGGTTAGCGTCTGTACTCCTCCTTCAAATCCAAGGTAAAATGCTACCACCCTGTGATACCTTTCCCAACTCTTTCAAGCAGAGTGAAAAGGGTTTTGTTGCAACCTGTCTAATTGTGAATCAAGAGTTACCCCTAAAGAATGTCTTTCCAAAGAGACCATTCTTAAGGGGAAAGAGAAATAACTGAAGTGATCCCATTGGGGGGTGGGTGGAGGGAACACATGATGGGGAAGCATGGGGATGCTGAAAAATCCTTAAATAGCTAAGAAAGGAAGGGAATGCCCCTCATTGTAGAAGGTGACACATTCCTGACCACTCTGAAATATCAAACTCCTTTTATGCCTCCATTCCCAGATACAGGCTGGTCTGTATTTACTGCTCCATCAAAAGTCTCCCTGGTAACAGAAGTAAATTGAAGATATAACTCCAGTTTCCTGGAGAATTCTGGGGTTAGATCCCAACTTTGCACCCGAATATTTCCGATAGGGTCTTTAGGTTTTACTTGAGATTTTCATGTGAGGCTATTTTTTGTCTTCCCACAAAGAGACTGATTAGGCCATAATTTCTTTCTCTTTGGACAGACAAAAGACTAGGTTTGAATGTGAGCTCCAGCTGTGTAACTACTAATGATGTTTAGATACCCATGTCTAAAACGAGGACGACATTGGCCCACTGTCTACCTCACAGTGATGTTGTAAGGCTAATAAAACATCTTGCTAAAATCTGTATATGACCTTTAGAAAAGGAACATGATTACAATTATGTGACAAACTTGTATTCAAAGGCTACACTGATGAAAAGAAAGCTGTCTGACCCTTTCCCAAGATAGCAGCAGAGTGACTGAATCATTCCTGCAAAGCTATAAAGATGTGAATAAACAGCATTAGGGGACAGGAGTTCAATATCTCGTGGCTGAGATATTTATCGCCAGGCACCCGAGTAGAAGCCACTTGGACAATGCTATCTGGCTCCCTCATACCCCACCGCTGGCTGTGGGGCAATGTTCCCAGGCTTGGCTGGGGGCACACAGCAGGGAGACGGGCCCCACTTCCGGTAGCAACAACTGGATCTGGTCCAAGAAATGCAGGCCCATAAAAGAGGACTTCTGTTTTCTTTTTTAGACAACTGAATACTGTGGAAACAATTTATTAGTCAGTGCAAGTTGGTTATGATCAACTCTTGCCTACTCATTACAGTAGCCAGAGACCTATGGCTTTAATAACGGTGAGCACTGTGGTACCGAGGAAGGCAATTGCAATGAAAATTTTCTTTCATGCCCTGCTCTGGGTGCTTGGACATTACTGACTCAGTTTTATTTCTTCACTTTAGAGCTCTGGACACAATTGCAGGAACACTTCCCCAAATGCATGAACATCCTGTATTCATAGCAATTCAGATGCCACAACTTTCCCGCTAAATTAACTGCCTGGCGTAGCTTTCAAAATCAAAGGAATTCTCTAACATCCAGGCAGACATGTAGTTTTCTCTTCTACTAGAAAGGAAAAAAATCCTAGGAATGCAAGAAATCTACAAAAGCCTTGGATTCATGTTTATTACATCCTAGAGTCTGCAGTAGTTTAGGAATCACTTAAATATCTACCTTCTAGTTAAAGGATCCCCAGGAGAGCAAAACAGCGGTTTCTAAAAAGCAGTAACAAAGAAAATGGAAAAAGCGAAGTGGAACAAGAGCTTTCTTTTTAACATTTCCACATACCATGATTTCTCATTTTAGGGTGAATCATCTTAATATGATAATATGAATCATTACACTTAATATCTTGAAAAGGGTAAAAATATGATTATAGCTTCAGATTTTAAAGAAACTGTCAGAGAAAGATAGTTTCCAATGTTATTTATACTGTTCATAACAGAGTTTATAGCGAAACAAGAAGCTATAGCAGTACTTACAAAAGCAAACAAATTTGGAACTAAAACAATGAGTCATTTTCTTTATTGACTTACTTTAACATAGTTTGAGCCCCATACATTGCAAATATTCTATGCAGATTTTCCTTGCATTCTTGGTTATACTACTATAAGTATAATTAGTGAACATAAATAACATTAGGGATTACTGCTCTTTCAAACTGCTCCCACTCCATTATTATACAAAGTAATAAAGAAAAGCATGGGCATGAATAATTGAGAGTGGACATCTATCTCTGGCCAGGGATCACTCCCAGTGCTGGCTTTGGATGCCAGCTCAGTTTTAAGTTCCTCATAGACCCTAATTATTCTTATTGCTGGTGGCCTCACCCCATATCTATGCACAAATAATAAAGCATAGGAATACACCATAGAAACTAGAACTTTTTCTGGAAGAAAAGTAATAATTTTGCTGTTAAAATTATTTGGCAAGAAGCCACACATTTAGTTTACGATTGGCTACTATTTGTCAGCAGTCACTGTACATATTCGGAAATCATGCCAAGTAAGAAAATAAGACCTAAAAATTGTTTGCAAATGAAATGAAAACTTTATGAAGACTAAATTGACAATGAAGTTGTTAGGATGTTAAATTTCAAAGATATTTAATGAAATACGTATTAATTTTGTTCCGTTTTTCAAATTTGAGGGTCAATACATTTTGTTTTTCAATTTAGAATCTCAGGGGAGCCTGGGTGGCTCAGTCGGTTGAGTCCAACTTTGGCTCAGGTCATGATCTCATGGTTTGTGAGTTCAAGCCCTGTATTGGGCTCTGTGCTGACAACTCAGAGCAATGGAGCCTGCTTCGGAATCTGTGTCTCCCTCTCTCTCTGTCTCACCCCTGCTCACGCTCTGTCTCTGTCTGTCTCAAAAATAAATAAACATTAAAATAAATAAAATAAAATAAAATTTAGAATCTCAGATAATAAATAAATAAATAAATAAATAAAATTTAGAATCTCAGATAATAAATAAATAAATAAATAAATAAACAAATAAAATTTAGAATCTCAGATATTTTGTGGACCCTTCTCACCATGTATAATCCCTTTTACATGCCACCTTGTTTTTCTGGGGGCCCATGTAGCTAATCTCTGGAAAGAAGCCTGCTTTCACATCACAGACCGTTTAGAATGTGATCAACACAGAAAGAATTTTATCTCCCAAATTACACACTCCTTTTTAAAATCAAAATAATTTTCATTAAGTCAAAAAGCTGTGTTTTTTTTCTCTCCCTTAATTCAACTAAACATAGATTTATTATGAGCTCTTAAAAAGCATTCATTGGCTATTTCACATTCTGGATGAATAATGTATCCCCTCAAGGCACATAGAACAGCTATAGACGGACACAAACAAGTCTTACGGATAGATGTTAAACATGAAAACATTCTATGCATACTGCGGGCAGCCATTCAGATGCAGGGATAATTTTGAGGTTGGTGGGTTAGGATAGAATGGCCTCTAGAGATGTAGGTTTCAAAAGGAAATCCTTGCTCTCACAGATAAAAATAAGTTCCTAAAATTACATTTCAAGAACTATTCTTTAAGAAAAAAGGGATTTTGGTGGCAACTTTTTTCCTATTTTTTCTACTTTAACCTTTTGAATACAATAATATATATATATAATATTTTCAAACATCTAGTTTCACCATTAATGTATGGGAGGGATCAAAGTCCACTGCATGTCATAATATAGTGTATCTCCAAATAGTTCACATAGAAATTTCAGAATCCACATGAGCATAATAAAATTCCCTGTTTAGGAATGCAGAGGGAAGAAAATAATTCTGAATTGGTGACAATTTAAACCATAGAATGACTTAAGGCAATTGTGTTAATTTTAAGTACTTGAAGTAATACTCATGGCTTCAAGAACAAATACAGTTTATGTGGGTTATTGCTACACTTTATTATTTTTGAATGGAAGTAGGGCAAAGCCACCAATAATGAGAATGACAGAACACAGATGGGTGTATAACTGCTGGCATCAAATGCCACCTCTAGGATCTTACAGGAAGAGTCGCTTTATGAAATAGATGACTCACATAGAGTCAGGCAGTTATATAAAATGTATGCCGCTACAGTGCTTTCAAAGGCTCTCAAAAACCATGTGCTTCCACAAGTAAGCTAAACATCCACCCACGATCTTGTTCAGATTATTAGTTCCTTGGAACGCCATCCTCCCATCCCTACCATTTCCCCCCCAAGAGGTCAGATTTCAGCCAGATATTTCAAGCAGATATTCAACCAGAACATGGATTCTGGCTCAGAAAAATTATGACTATAAACGGCATATTCAGTATTTTATTTTTCCATCTTGCCAACAAGATTTATTAAAATTTAAACTTGAAAACAGTAATATAACGTTTACATTTTTACTGATAACATGAGAATCTGAGAAGTGTATCATCAAGTATATCTCCGGTTAGCTTTCTATAAGGCCAAAGTATCTCGACCTGAAGAAATACATTCTTTTTAAAGTTACTGTTTTTCATTTAAATTTCACAGAATTGTAATTTTTTTTAACCTGAGGGGGAAAAAAACTGTTTTCTGTAGCTCCATCCATGTCATTGCAAATGCCAAGATCTCATACTGTATCACTGTTGAATAATACTCCATTGTATAAATATACCATATCTTCCTTTTTTTTTTTCTCTCGGATCTAGGATTTAGGTTCAGATTAGGGAACGGGTGAGAGTATGTGTTTGGTATCCTGCAGTTCAGAGACCTCACCTGAGACAATTTCATATCAATCTAAGGATGTCAAGTCATAAGAATTCTTCTCAATAAATGAGAAAACGAATCCTTTTCAAGGCTTGACATAGAACGTTCTTTATTTAAAACAGCTCCTTCTGCCAAATTCAACTACTTAAACCATATGAGTAAAGAGGCCAGTATCATGCTAATCAGAGGCACTCCAGCAACCTATATCAATTATTACAATGTCACATCTTGGGTGTCCCTCAACTTAATCTACTTGCATTTCAGCTTCTACTATCATAACGATTTTAAAGTATGGATTTAATCAAAACAATTTTTAACATTTTCACTTCAAATTTTGACATGTTTTGCTTACCAAATGAACAAGGATGAAAACTCTTGGCAAGGAATTGTGATACTTGCTAAATCATGGATTTTATATTAGGCTGCTATTTGACCTAGTAATTATGCTTTTAGAAATCTATTCAATTCTATAGTAATTATCAGAAAAGAAGAAAAGACAACACAGGGGCACCTGGGTGGCTCAGTTGGTTAAGCATCTGACTTCGGCCCAGGTCATGATCTCACGGTCCGTGAGTTGGAGCCCCGCATCAGGCTCTGTACTGACAGCTCAGAGCCGGGAGCCTGCTTCAGATTCTGTGTCTCCCTCTCTCTCTCTCTCTCTGCTTCTCCCCTGCTCATGTCTCTCTCTGTCTCTCTCTCAAAAACAAATTAAAAAAAAAAAAAAAAGAAAGAAAAGACAACACAAAAAAGATGTTCAATATAGCATTATTTATAATCATAAATTTTCAAAAAAGACTAAAAGGTCTAGAATGGGGATAAACATTTTTGAGAGGCAGAGTTGAAGTTCAAGATGCTCGTGAGACAGGGTAAAGGAAAAACAGCAGCACAGAAGAATAAGCTGAATTGTTTCAACACTCTAAAATGCTGGCCAAAAAGTAAAAAGTCAGATCTATTATAAAATTAATGCCGTATTGCTAAAGTGTGGGAGTATAGAAACTTTATTTACTTCTTTATATATTTGGTATTTAAGTTAAATTCACTACCTACACATTACTTGTATAATCAAAAATTATTTAAAATGCAGGATTTATCTTTTTAAAAATTGTATCTAAATTTGTTCTACCTTATGGGGCTTCCGTGCTTCAACCATAAGAGTTGACACTGTGTATTCTCACAAAATGCACAAGCTTACTTTGCAACCCCCTCTTTAGTACTGTCAAGACAACCACTCCATTTTTAAGTTTATTTATTTATTTATTTATTTTTAATTTTTTTTTCAACGTTTATTTATTTTTGGGACAGAGAGAGACAGAGCATGAACGGGGGAGGGGCAGAGAGAGAGGGAGACACAGAATCGGAAACAGGCTCCAGGCTCTGAGCCACCAGCCCAGAGCGTGACGCAGGGCTCGAACTCACGGACCACGAGATCGTGACCTGGCTGAAGTCGGACGCTTAACCGACTGCGCCACCCAGGCGCCCCTATTTATTTATTTTTGAGAGAGAGCAGGGGAGGGGCAGAGAGAGGAAGACAGAGAGAATCCCAAGAAGGCTCTTCACTGTCAGGACACAGCCTGACATGGGGTTCGAACTCACAGAGGGCGAGATCATGACCTGAGCCGAAACCAAGAATCGGATGCTTAACCAACTGAGCCACCCAGGTGTCCCTCCATTTTTCCCTTAATATTATATACTAATAATTGCTCTTTTAAATAGTAGTATTGCAAATTTTTCTTACTTTACCACAATATTTCCTAAACATCGAGCCTTCAGTTTTTGCATGTTGTCATCCAAAATCATAACTGCAAAGTAAAATATAAACAAATATAAATTTGAATAAAAATGCATAACCTTAAAGCTTAAACCTTTCCATATTTTCAATATCCAGCCCCCAAAACTGTGCCTTTAAAGGTATCTTTTAAGTCCTATGAGACCATGAACATATATCACTATGCTAACATCTTACAAAAAATTAAAAGAGCATATGCTTTGATTCCTAATAAGATTATGAATTTTCCTTCACAACCTCCGTTAAATAAAGACATCGTATTTCAAACATGCTGTTCATTTCATAATCCATGTTTATATCCACTTCAACATATCCTTCTATTCTATCAAAAACATTAAAAATATATCCAGTTTTTCAAAACTTAAAGGAAACAAATCAAGTTCTTAAATACACCAAAAAAATATATCTCAAGTAATAAAAATAAACTATTTAAAAGCCTGGAAAACCTCTTTTTTTTTCCCTAATTTGAGGCTGAATATCCACTTATGAGCCTTAAAGCTCCATTTAACCTTCCCAAATATTATCCCAATGCTTTCTGTGCTAAGCTGTTACAATCCTGAAATATTTTAGGAGGCCGAAGCCTATATCCCCATTCAGCAACCGCTAGTGCAAACTGGAAATGAGGATATATCATGTTTTAAGCTCTAATTTATCTTGTATGCGGCCTCATCCATCCAGGTTATTCTACTGAGTGAAGCTATGAGAAAAGAAGGACACTGTCCCCAGGAAAAAATTAATCATCCCTTCTTTGTGTTCCCAGAGCACTTTGTTTTAAAATTCTATTTTGACAATTAGTAGTGGTGTAAATATCCCTTTCATAAGATGGTGAGATCATTAAGGGTGGAGGTCATGCCTAACTGTCCCCAAATCCCAGCACAGTGGTCAATTTACTCTGGGTCAATTTACTCAATTTACCCAATTGAGTAAATTGGGTAACTGTCCCCAAATCCCAACACAGTGGTCAATTTACTCAATTTACCCTGAACAAGTATTACCCCTTCAATTTCTCTATATAAAAAGTGGGAGTAATTCTTTTCTCATAGTTTGTTACCAGAATTACTTGAAAAAAAAAAAAGTGACAAGCTTGTGGAAGGTACTCAATGAATGTGAAATCGTTACATTACATTGAATATTTTTCACATAAAAAATGGTTTTCTTTCTTTTCCCAAGTGGATACAACTTATGCTTTGAATCTCTGACTAACCACAAAACACAAAAGTCATGAGTCATAAAGTCACTATTTCTTTGGTTATAAATACTTTAGTTCTAACGTTTAACCTATGCTGTCTGTAAGCCATTGGCTTACAGACAACAAGAAACTTCTATACTGAAATTTCATGAGGCATCAAAGCTCAACTCATTCTTATAGTTGGATATAAAAATGGTACTGAAATTCTGAAAGGGAAATGTATTTAACATCTCCCATAAACATTAGCCCCTAAAAATGGCTCAACACAAAGCATTTTTTCTGATAAAAGGAATAGGGATGACAGAACTGTTCAAAGTGAGGATATCACTAAAGCTGGGTTCACCTTCCATGCCTGGAAAAGTCACCGACTTCACAGAATGTCTATTTCTGCTCTAAAAAAAAATCTTAAGTGTCTTTTTATAAATACATCTGCTAGACTAAACCGAATGATCTCCATTTCCTTAACTAATCATTGTCCTGAAAAGAAAATGCATGTTATTTTAACATGGTACTTTAGAGAAGCAAGGACAAATCTCTGTATTTTATAATTTACATGCAAATAGGAACTCTATGTAGGAACCATATTCTGTCACCCAAAGATGGGTCCTCATGAATCTATGAAGCTAAATTGTGTGACCTTATGCAAATAAAATAACTTCTGTTCTTCATTTTCCTTGTCTGGAAAATGAATGTGTAAGTCTAAATTGAGTCACCTCGTCCGGCTTCTCTGAAATCTCAGCACACTACTAGGTGAGACTTAGTTCAGTCTGTTTACTGGCAAGAGCTTGCATTAATGCTTCATTGTGACCTTATGAAGCATGTGGTATTATTATTCCCATTTAGAAATAAGGAAATTGAATTTTTGGAAAGTTAGGTGAATTGTTGCAAAAGTTATACAACTAGAAAGTAGAGCCCAAGGGGAATTTCTGAACTATTATAACCACTACCAACAATCTCAAAACAAATATTTAAAATATATTGTATCTCATTTTCACATACCACTGGCATGAATGAAATGATTTTTCTATTTGGAATCTTTGGGCTTTATCTTTAACCAACGAGGTTCAGAAGATTTGTCATCACTCCTAAATTAAAAGGTAGCATATATATAATGGAAAGAACTACAGCTTTTGTGAGAAAAACAAGCAAAGACATAAACAAAAAAATAAAACATGATGGTGGGCATTGTCTACAGCACTTAACTAGCCATGTTACCTCAGCAAAGTTATTCAGTCTCTCTGGGCACCAGCTAACTCATCTTTAAAATGGTAATGATACCTCTAAATTAAATATACTTCATCATTAAATGAAATGATGTATGCAAAGTACTCCATACCTAGCAAATATTCCATACATATTAATTTCACAGTCATATTCTTAATGTGCCTTATAAATATTATTTTCTTGGTTATGACAGTCATGTAGGACATGTCCTTGGAAGTTAACAATCTTATTTTTTATCAAATTGACTAATAACAATATTAAGGCATTTCTTTTCAGTACAAAGTATTCATTCAATCAAATGCTTTTAAGTACCTACTATGCATTTTGGTTCGCATTAGACACAGAACAAATACCAAATGTATTAACCTTACATATTTCAAATGATCAGAATCATTTCTCACCATTGTATCCCGGAACACTTTTTCCTGCTTGTCCTGGAGGAGGGGTTTTAGAATTACCTAATCCGATGCATGAGGCTGTAATTGGGGATCCAGTCTCTGGAGAAATAAATATTATGTATCATTTAATATTTCAACTTGAAATCATGATGTTTCCTCAGTGTATGCATTTCTCCCTGCCCCCCACCCCACCGTTTCTCAACAAATTTAACTGCATGAGGAATAGATAGTGTAAGTGTATTATTTAAAAATGAAAAAAAATATATTGGCAATCTATACCACATCAACATTTTTAAAACTTAAGGATACAAACTGAGAATAACATATATTGTAATGCTTCTTCTAAAGAAAAGAAAGGCCTCTCTAATGTCCTTAGTTATGAATCAAAAGGCATGAAAAATGGAGAATTACGTGACTGAGAATTAAAAAAAATTTTTTAACATTTATTCATTTTTGAGAGACAGAGAGAGAGACAGAGTGTGAGTCAGGGAGGGGCAGAGAGAGAGGGAGACACAGAATCTGAAGCAGACTCCAGGCTCTGAGCTGTCAGCACAGAACCCAACAGCACCGGGCTCGAACTCACGAACCGTGAGATCATGACCTGAGCTGAAGTCAGACACGTAACTGACTGAGCCACCCAGGCTCCCCATGACTGAGAATTTTACAACACACGTTAAACACTAAAAGATCCCTAGTAAAGATGCCTTCACTTAATTCACCTAGCTATTTTACCATGGTAAATAACAGCTACTTGTGAAATATTTTCTGTTATTTATGGATTAATCTCTAAAATTAGTAATCCAAAAATTTTGGGGAATATATGAACAATACCAACTCGAATTTTTCAAGAACTACCCCTGCTTACAGACCTTGCATCTGAACTTGAACTTAACAATGCTTTGTCAAACTGCTCTCAGCCTGCTGTTCCTGAACTTCCTAAAGTCTGGCAGCCAGGCGTATAAGAAGGAAGGAAGAAAGGAACGGAGGGAGGAAGGACATTACTGTATGCTGATGATTTCATCAAGAGCAGACACTTAGCCACCGTTAACCTGCATCAATTAACAAAAATGATAGATTAGTTTTCTCTATCTCAAGTTGCTAACCGAATAACAGCAGCTATTATATGATATCCGTAAGTTCTGAAAATGATTATTTTTATGGACAAATGCATTTGTTATTATTGGTAAACACAAGTTTGGGGTTAAGAGCTCTTTTAAATATGAGGCATGTGTGTTGGAGGAGCTGGATAAGAGTATTGACAGTGAAAAGTTCTGGAACTACTGGCTTAATATTATACACAGAAACATACACGTACATATCCCCAAAGGATTAATTGTCAAACCAATTGGGTCCAGGGGAATCCAAAATATTAAAAAACATCTATCTTCCTAAGGACTCAGAATGTATTCTTTCCACTATGGTTTCTATCATAATTTTTCATACATTTATATCACTTTAGCATGGTGGGAGGAATTTATTACTGTTCTTTACTTTCCAGAGTAGCTCAGTTTATTATTCACATTTTATGGATGGTGGCTCAGCTGGCATCAATAACAGAAGATGGACCCTCCAACATTAAAACACAGTTCCTAAGTCACAGTCCAGTGCTTAAGATGCTAAGCCATATGGTCACTGCTGAGGAGAAGCAGCAAGTAACCAGAGCAGACGTTTCTGATGTTTAACAAAAAATTCTCAAGTACTTTCATACTATGAAAAAAAAAAAAAAACAACAGGCATTTTATGCAATGGCATTCCATCAGTCATGCAATACCCCTGTCCTTTCTTCCTACGGTGCACATGAAGCAGGGAAGGAAGCCCCCTTTTTGGAAAGGTTAGCAACATTTTCCCCTCTGCCTCTTTAAAAATGTCTCAGTACTGACCTCAGCTGTCCTCCAAAACTGAGACAAGAACAGTGTGATGACAAGAAGCAACCCTGTCGAGTGAGGTGCTTAAAGGAAGGTATACAGACAGAGCGAGGTGACAACAGGGGCAGAAGCTACTAGGACGCATGAGGAAGGGAGAGGTCCCCTTTATGGAGCCTCTGTTCCCTCTCCCACCCCAAGGCGGGGGAGGGGGAAAGCAGCTGCTAAAGTACATCTTCTCTGTTAAAAGTGTGTCTCATCAAGTTTAGTTTATCACTAGAGGCACTCCAATCATTCCAAGTTCAAACTCTCTACATTTCTAAACTCCATGAAGCCTCTTAGCAACTTGTCAAGAGATGGCCTCAGAACCTACAAATGAACCTTCCAATGACTTCAGGACCTGCTGTCTCAGAGAAGCAAACAGAAACCACAACAACAAAGCTCTAACTGCACTCTGCTTCATCTCGTCTCCATGCGGACTCTCATGAAAGATGCCGGCCCTCTGCCCTTCTTATACCACAGGGAGAGAGGGGATGGGGGCTAGAGGAAGCGAGAATAAAACCTAGTCTTAAAGAAAGACACAAGAACAAGTTAGTGAAGCACGGTCAGTATGTCCTGCCTAAGTAAGTTGACACTATGCATACTTCCTGAGATTCTTAAGCATCTTTGTATAGTGACTACATATTTATAATCTTTTCAAACTTCCGCTGTTTTGTTATAACCAATGACTGTTAAGTTAAATGAACAGCCTGTTCTATAAGATTACTTTGACTCACGTTTAAGGGCAATGAAAAGGATTATCCATTCAGGTACTTAAAGTAGATACTGTAGGTTTATACTTGGAACATTAGTAATTTGAGTGCCTTGTTGATTTTATTTGGATATTCATTTGGGGGTTTGGGAAAAGAACTGTTGGTAGTGACATGTAAAAGATACATTCAGGGGCGCCTGGGTGGCGCAGTCGGTTAAGCGTCCGACTTCAGCCAGGTCACGATCTCGCGGTCCGTGAGTTCGATTCCCGCGTCAGGCTCTGGGCTGATGGCTCAGAGCCTGGAGCCTGTTTCCGATTCTGTGTCTCCCTCTCTCTCTGCCCCTCCCCCGTTCATGCTCTGTCTCTCTCTGTCCCAAAAATAAATAAACGTTGGAAAAAAAAAAAAAAAGATACATTCAGATGAAATGACAGTTTCCAGGATTCTCCACACAGGGAGCCATAGTTAGGACCAAAGTGGGATAAGAAAGACCATAATGGTCGCTATAGAAACTTTGGTTGTCTCTCTGTATATCTCTGAACGTCCTGAGACCCAAAGAATGTACTGATCCACCTGCATGGCAAGCACACTCGTGTGCTCACACGTTCATGCACACAGACTGTGTCGCCACCCTGGCTCTCAGGCTTGTCCAGGTGCAAAGTAGGCTTCTGGTTGGGGAAAGCCCTCAGGCACACTGCCGCCCTGACCCAAACTTCTAAGGACTCCCAAAGCCCCATTGCGAAGATGTTCTTAAAACATCTGCTTCACACTGCCCAGGCTATAATTAACTGGCTAGCAGTTATCTAAGAAGACAGGAAATCCGAACGTCACACTGAGACCGAGAAATGGCTGCATTTAAACCAACCAGAACATTCTTTTGAGGGAAAGAATTGGATGCTTCATTTGGAGAAATCTTTCCAAAGATACCTAATCTTAGAAAGAGACACCCAGGAAGAAGGTGGCAGGGAGGTGAAGGCTGTGAAGAAGACATTAGATTGGTACATTTATATTCATACTGCATTAATAGCTAATGCAGACACTTCACTTTTTTTTTTTTTTTTTTTTAGTATCTTTACTGCCTCTCCACCTTATTGCATTGGTGAGCTATTACTTGGAGGATTTTTCCCTAAAACCTCTAACACTAAAGAAAAATAATGAGAACATATGTTTTTTTAAATATGAATTATGCTGTGTTATGCTAAATGTTTTTTGTTTATGTTATTGCATTTAATCCAACTACACAGGGAGATAGAAAGAAAAGGGATATTCTTTTTACAAATGAAAAATACTAAGGACTGACCTAGAAAATTGAAACCATTTTTCCTGGTTGCATAGTTCTTACAGAAAAGGATCAGAGTGAAATAGAAAAGCATACCACTTGTGAGGTTCTTAAGTAGAATATGAAGGGCTGAAGAGAAATCACCTGGACTGTGTCTCAGAGGAAGAAAAATCCTTGCGATAGACAGTGAGCCCAGTCTCTCAGATTTGCAAATGGAAGTAATGGTGGGACACAGCACTTATTAGCAAATATTTATTGAGCAGCTACTATGTGCTAGGTGCTGTCATCAGAACTGGGGCTAGAACAATGAACGAAAGTGACCATGATTCCTACTGTCGTGGAGCTCACATTCTAGCCAGAAAGACAAACAATAAAAACACACATAAAACATATGACATGTTAAGGAGTCATAAGCACTAAGAAAATTTTTGAAAGCATAGATGGGGTGTGTGATGTGATGGGGAAGAATCGCGATTTTAGATTGGGTGGGTAGAAAAGACTTCTCTGAGAAGGTAACATTTAAGTGAAGGCTTGAAACGAGTGAGGACCTGTGTCACATGACATCTAAGGACAAAGAATCCAGGAGGAAGGAACCACAAGGGCAAAGGTCCTGAGGTAAGCTTATTTGTAGAGTGTTTGAGGAATGGTTAGTCAGCTAGTGTTACTGAAGCAGAATAAAGGAGGAAAGTGTTAACAGGGAATAAGCTCAGATAGGTAGTGAGGAGACAGATCACTTGAAAGTTCTTTGAAGTCCTTGTAAGACCTCAAGCTTCAGTTCTGAGTGATGCTGAATGCTAATGAGGGCTTTTGAACAGAAAGTAATGAATCGCAACAATGCAAATAAAATTTATGTAAATATCTGCACAACATTCAGTTCTATGGCCAAGTTTATTTTATTTGGGGTTTTGAGAGAGCTGTATGTGAGAAAATGCATGGACAGACAGATGTTGCATTAGAATGGTTGGTTCAGACACAGAGATTTCTGTGTCTTCCCGAACACTCAGGAACCAATTCACATGAAAATGCCCTAGACTAGTTGAAAGGCGAGGGTCCAGTCAGGTGATGCAGGGAAGACAACTGCCCACATCAACCAAAATAATCACTTTTGTTATATAAGTGTTAGTGTGTATATAGATCAGCACAACATTTCTGAAAGGCACTTTGGCAACTATAAAAACCCTTAAAAATGTACCTACTCTTTAACCCAGTGGTTCCACGTTAAGGAATATATACAAGGAAATGTTTGTAGACGTTCACAAATATTAAGCATCAAGGATATTTATCACAGTATTGTTTATATTGATGTTTAGAAGACTGTCCACAGAGATCAGTCCATATTAAGAATCAATGCAAAGCTACTCAAACATCATAGAATAATGTCTGATAGGAAATAATTTTTACAAAGTATTGTTTAGAAAAATCTGTAAAACAGAATGCATAATATGATTCTTTTACGTAAGTAATATGCACTGAGCAAAAATATATATCTTGGCAAGATACACATTAAAATATTGACAAGTTATTTCTGAATGGTGAGCGAAGGGGAAATTCTGTTGATCAATTCAGAAGGCTGTATCCACAACTTTGAAATGTACTCACTATGGAGAGTAGATTGGCTGCAATTTGTTGGATCCTCATCTTATTGAAAGGTGGGACCTATGTCCTCTCGATTTGAGTCTCAGCTACTTTTTGATGGCTCTAATAGAAAAGAGTAGAAGTGACTCTTTGTTTCCAGGCACAGGCCTTAAGAATTTTAGATCATTATCTCTGGAACCTCTGAGCTGCCATGTAAAATGGCCCATTATTCTGAATCCTGCAGGCTAAAAATGCCACTTGCAAGCATTCCCATCAAAAGTCTTGACTGACTCCAACCTTGTGGCCATTCCCAGGCATGAGAGTGAAGCCATCTTGGACCCACCAGACCAGCCTATTCACCACTAAATACTGTCTGAGTTGTCTCAATCAAGAATACATGGAGTGTGGGGCCCCTGGTTGGCTCAGTCAGTTAAGCATCCATCCTTGGTTTCAGCTCAGGTCAAGTTATGATCTCATTGTCTGTAGGTTTGAGCCCTGCATTGGGCTCTGTGCAGGCAGTGTGGAGCCTGCGTAAGATTCTCTTCCCTTCCCCCAATCGTGTGCAGTTGCCCTCTCTCTCTCACAAAATAAGTAAATAAACTTTATTTTTTTTTTAAAAAAAGAGTACATGCAGTGTAAAACCTCTAGTTGATTGCTGCCCATACTCCTCATCCATAAAACCATAATATATGGTTGTTATTTTAAGCTACTAGGTTTTGGAGTAGCTTGGTTTTGTTTGTTTGTTTGTTAATACAGCAATGGACACTTGGAACACTGGCCACTAAAAATATTATAAAATCTTCCCAAAAAGAATCAGCGCAATTCTCAAAAAGAATTGTGCACATAATTATATGAAAACACTCTCTTCAAATCAGGTTCTTCCTGAGTGCTTGAGAATCATTTGAATCAGCAGAACCAAACACAGTCTAGTCCCTGACATTTTATGTTCAGGAATTGTTTGCTGACTAGTAAATACATATTTCTTCCATGGGTTTAGGCTCCAGTTCCCATTATTAAGGTCAGGGTTCTTAAAAAAATAAATAGCAGATCACAGAATAATGCAATCCCAAAATGAAATGGGGAGCGGGAGAAATAGAGGACTCAGAAGAGAAAAAGCTGTATGTTATCATTATAATTCTGTTCCAACATTTTCTTATCCCAAGAATGATATTAAAAGGTCAGGCCTCCAATACATATTTATGGAATTCTCTCTGAAAGGCATTTCTTTTAATGGGAAGGCAGTGTTAAGGGTGGAAAGACATGCCAAACAGAAATAGCAGCATGTTCAAAGGTTGAGAAGTTAGACCATCAAGGGACTGACTGCAAGACATTCAGCAGAGCAAAGCTCAGGGGTGTAGGGTGGACAAGAGAAACAACAAGAGACAAAGTCAGAGAGATGAGCAGAGGCAGATCAAAAAGTGCCTTCTGTGCCAGGGTAAGAAATTTAGATGTCATTCCAGGAAAAATGGGAGGCAGAGCGGGTTTTAGCAGAAGTGATTTGCTCAGAATTGCATTTTACAAAAATCTCTTCAGTTGCAAACTGGAGCACTAAACTGGGGATCCCAATCCAGAGCAGAAGTCACTTAGATGTTGGTGGTTTGATGAGGGGTGAGCTGTGGAAGATGAGATCAAATCTGAGTTACACTCAGAATCAAAGGGTCTTGGTGGTTGTTTGAGTGTGGAGAAAGCGCAAGAGGGAGAGGTCCAGACAACCCCAGGGTTTTGGCTCATAAATGAAAGGCAATGCAGAAAGAAGAGTAGATGTGAGTGAGGGTTAAGAGGAAGAACACAGTAGCAGGTTCACAAAGCCCATCTCTGTCAATAAGAGCTCCCGCTGCATCTGAAAATCTTCCATTCTGTACACACTGTGGTTCTAGAAGCACTACATTTAAGCAATATGGATTTAGAAGTTGGTGGCCCATGCAGAGAGCTGAAGTCCTGGAAATCAATCAATTCAGCAGCCTGGTACCGCTGAGTCATATTAATCACAGCATCATGATGGGCATAAAAGCAATTTGTAAAGAAACCATTCTCTCCAATTCTGAATCTATGCAGTGTGCTATAAATAACTTGAATGGTGGCGGCAGAGGGGAAGCAGAACAGTGAGATGTACACCGGTGAAAGAAAATCAATTGAATCTTTGTGTTCACGAGATGGTACGATTACAGTTTAAAATACTTAATTCAAAGCAGCCTAACTTTTTGTACTGGAAGCAGACCATTAATTTGAGTTGTGGTCTTATCCTTCTCCCTTACCAGCCCCTTATTGCCTCTAACTGTGGAGAAACTCATAAATTACCTGCAGTTAAGTTAGATAAGAAACTCTGAATTAATGAAGGCATACGATAAGACCTAGGAAGGGAGGAGTGGACAAAACAGAGCAATGAGAGTTCCCGTTTTAATCTTAACCAGCAAGTTGACTCCGGGAAATTAAACTCTCTATGATTACTTTTTCTCGTGTACAAATTGAACTCTTACGTTCCAAGTTTTCTTGAGTCTGGATTATCTACAGGCCAGGAGGCGAAAGATGGCCTTTAGATTCATGAAAGGTGATTCAAAGAAAGGGAAGGAAAAAGGAAAATATTTATTGAGAGTTCCTGTAGGTCAGAAACTCTGCTGCATTGTTTGTACATATTTCACTTCACTTCAAGCTTCCTACAAGCCCGTGAGATAAAGTGCCCGCAGAAGATCAAGGCCTTGCCTATAGCTGCAGAGTGAGTGTTGCACCAGGATTGAAAGGCAGTCCTGTTAGGAGTCAGCATCACTTTTCACTACCTACATTGCTTTTCCAAGGAGAACAGTCACCTTCGGTTCCTGAAATTAGAACTGACAGTACATGAGGAATTGGAAACTATTTTGGGGGAGTGAGGGTCAATGGGTCCACGATGAAAGGGTTTATAAGCAACAGGGGGAAAATCAAATTTCCAGACAGTAAGGTTTGTCAAGGAAGGGTTTAGGAACTCTTTTTTCTTGAAGAGATCAACAAAACCATAACATATTTTTGCCTTTCAAGAGTGGATTAAATGTGATTCTTGCCCAAGGTAGGAGGATTGGAATGGATGACATTTCAAAGGCCAAACCAACTTTATATCATTCGTTGATTTTACAGTGTTTAATCTCTTGTGAAAACATGACCACTAATACAATAATGAGTACAAATATTCTAAAAAGCAATTATACATATCCAAACTACTTCACGTAATCATATTTGAAAAAAAAAAAAGAAATGATGTTTTTTCTACATGATCATAATATAAAGATGACAACGTCTGATTCGAAGGGTGGTATTTAACTTGGAAGATTCATTTTCAGATGGATTAACAATTTGTAAACAGTTATTCGCTTTCAGAAAGAAAAGCCTTGTGAAGCCTGCCTTACATTTGACAAGAGATTATTCCTTCCACAAATCAAATTCATGTAGCTTACCCCTAAGCCCCTGCTTCTCAAATTATCAGTAAAAATTACCTACCTTAAACTAATGAAGATTGCTCTAAATGAAAAAAAAAAACCCTGTTGCCAGGCAACAAAGATGGCATCAGGACTTTCTTCTCTCTCACCAGATGGATAGTGTCAGCATCGCTAGCTGAACATTGCTGAGAAGCCACTGAATCCATAAAACTGTTTTTTCCCCGATCACAACTTCTCATGCTAAACTATGTAAAAATTCTTCCCCATGAATGAAAAAAAGAGATGAATTTATTTTTGACTGTGACATTGAAAAAAAAAGTGCAGCAGACAGTAGTAATCCATTCACATAACTAAAGACTCTGCATTCTACTATTTGAAAGTAGCATACGGTATATCCTGGACAGCCCCATTCATGGGGCAAAGGCATTGTCAGTCTAGTGCAGTTCAACCCAGTGAACTGGGTTCCACAGTGTGTATTTCAAGAGTTTAGTGCAATCCTTTGTCTTTGAAAACACAGGCCTGTACTTTAATGAAGCCATAGCACCTGAATTTGATGGACTCAGACATGAAGCAAAACCCAAAAGCACGGAATAACAAAGAGTCCAAAAGTGAACCTAGGAAGGCAGCATTTGGTTGTACACAGGTATGTCACTCTGAGATCTGCAGCCATGGGAGGTTTTCCTAGTAGCTCTTGGCACCCAAACTATAGAAAATATGTTTTAAATAAAGATAGAAGCTTCAAGGTAAATCACCAAGAAGATGCTTTCCTCACTGTCATCTCAGCCATGTAGGGCCTCTTATGCCTGAGTCCTAGAAAAGCATTTTGCGATAAAATATACAGGATTTTATGTGAGGCACAAGTACATTTAAGTTAGAAGAAAGTCATAAATTTTTCACACAGTTGTACATTTATTTTAAAAAAGGCAGAAATAGGGGAGCCTGGGTGGTTCAGTAGGTTGAGCATCAGACTTTGGCTCAGATCATGATCTCGCAGTTCGTGAGTCCCAGCCCTGCAATGGACTCTGTGCTGTCAGCACGGAGCCAGCTTCAGATCCTCTGTCCCCCTCTCTCTGCTCCTCCCCTGCTTACACTCTTACTTTCAAACAGTAAATAAAACATTTTAAAAGGCAGAAATAACAAGAGTCATAAAGTTTCCAACGTTGAATTCCAAAGATGAAGAAAAGTCCCTACTGTAGAGTAAATTTAGGGCTCCAGACTGACGGATTGGAATCTCTCAGCAAAAAGTGTACCAACTTACTTATAAAAGCAGAATGCCTGAGAAAGCAGGGGTAATACGGGAGAGGATGACCCAAAACAGCAAGTGGCTTCAACTTTGATACCCTACCTATGAAATCCTCAAATGTTGGCTGTTTCACAATTAGTCTACCTAGAAGGAATGAGACAGTACTACATTTGAAATGTACCATTTTCCACAGAGGTCTCTGCTTAGGAGAATTGTTACTAAACTGTAATTACTTATTCCATTTTGTACTTTTGATTTTTGTAAAGAAAATGTATTGCTGTCTTTAAAAAAAATACTTGGGCTGGGGTACCTGGGTGGCTCAGTCGGTTGAGCGTCCGACTTCGGCTCAGGTCATGATCTCACGGTTCGTGGGTTCGAGCCCCGCATCAGGCTCTGTGCTGACCACTTACCCAGCGTAGAGCCTGCTTTGGATTCTGTGTCTCCTCTCTCTGCCCCTCCCCCACTCACACTTTGTCTCACTCTGTTTCTCAAAAAAATAAATATAAAAAAAATTTTTTTTAAATACCTGGGCTAAAGGATCTTGTCGAGATAAACCTAAGACTAGGGACTGAATTGGGTCACCCTAACTAATTTTTGTGGTTAAAACTGTGGTTGAGTTGTCTGTTCTTAGGAAGTATATCCTACTACACTGTGCTAAAAAAAGGATTATTGTGTCAAGTGGCCTTGACATATCTTAATAAGGTAGTATGGGGGGGGTGTGCTTTTAAGATCAATGATTTTGATTTAAGAACTGGCATGATAGAAGTTTGCTGAAGGCTTTGAATCCACTTTAACAAAATCCAAAATTATCAGATTCCTTCTCAAAGGAGGAAGATTTAGTCTATGTATAGAACATAGTGACTTCAGAACTGGCAACTGCAATTAAAACTGCAGCAGTTCAATCAAACAGAGAGAGAAATACTGTGATTACTCTGAGACCTAAGAACTCAGCAAAGATGGCTCAAGGCAGATAAAGTAAGATCAATAACTTAATTGTCACCAATGTCTCAATCTGTTAGGTGGCTACTGTTTTCTCATTGAAATCCCTCCTCAGGGTTTCTCAAATACTATGAAGAATCTTATTCCCTCATTAAAGTGATAGAAACAAAACAAGTAAACAAACAACAAAATCACCCAGTGCCGCTCAAGTTGGTAGCTATTACATCATCACTACTTCATCACTACTTGGGTACTTGAAATACTTTCAGTGTAAGCTCTGTATCTTCTGATGGGAATCACACAGACAATATTGTGACAGCAGATAGAAAGGATCACGGATTCCTTTCATCTCAACCCTTTACCTACCAAGGTGTTCTTTATTACAGCCTTTGTGGAACTTGGGTATTCTAACCTCACAGTCGTTGTCTTTAATTAACTGACTGGTGGCATGTGAAAAAATAGGGTTTCTACTTAACTAACATTAAAAAGTGGGATGCCAAGCTGTTTTGTTACAATCACTTCTAAACCAGTATCATGTCTTGCAGTAAATGGAAAGGAAAGGAAAGGAAAGGAAAGGAAAGGAAAGGAAAGGAAAGGAAAGGAAAGGAAAGGAA